>NW_008752140.1:42940-48294 GCF_000715545.1 Opisthorchis viverrini | reverse complement strand
TATATATATATATATATGTACATGTCTGTCTGTGTGACTCTCTACCTGCTTGTGAAGGAATTTTTCTACGTGGTACCCCCGGTTGTACTGTTGGCAGGAATTAGCCAACTTGAGGAAGACAAACCATAGATTGAAATTTCGACCTAAAAGCTGCATTTTTATCTGCCCACACCCAGAAAGCGATCGGAGTCAACTGCACCGCACTTACATACCACATTACTTTTGGCCTCCCTAGTGAAGCCATTCTGCACCCCTGCACTCCATACAGCGATCGTGGCATAAACTAAAATACGACTCAATTCAGAGGGATAAGAGGGCACATCCTCAAAAGTGGCAATCAGGCAAGCTGTGACATTCTTCGCGAACGGGACGAGAAGCGTGAAACCGCCAGAAAACACGCTTGAGTGCCCAATTATTCCAAATGGATCTACAAACCCGAGGATCTCTTATGGGGTGACATGGTCAAGCTAATTACCACTTGTTACAAGCTTTAAACATCATACGGAGGAACTTCTCGAATGGAACTAGTTGATCGCAGCGACTTGTATGATCATCGAAAAATGTTTTACTTCAGGTTGCTGAGCCAGTCTTCAAAATATATTATCTGTGTCGATCTCGACTGACATGGTAAGCGTTTTTGTCACTGAAATGACTCACGCAGTCGATTTCTAAGCAACACATCTAGGTGGACTTCCGTAAGTATATAGGTTGGTCACTTGATTGCTCAGACATATGATGGCATAGGTAGTGACTGTTATCATATACAATCAAAAATGTCAAATATTGCGTTGAACACTTACTGCTATTGCCCCATCGGTCCGATATATGCTTACCTTATAATGACCCTAGAACTTTCTCACTGGAAGACTTGCCATCGCCCTAAATAATCGGTAAACAGACACCTATCATTGGACGTACTCGTGTTGAAGAATCTGAGTGATCAATAAACATCACTTTCGAGACTGTTTCCCAAACATCATTGCATGTCACTGTTGCTCACAGATTTGTCAGTGTTATCATCTAAGTTTTTCCACTCAGTTCTATGGGGAAATTAAAAATTAAACTTCCTAAATTTCTGCGGATCACACCGAAACTAAGTGTCCGATACGCTGGCGAAACTTTTGTATGCAAGCTTCATTGTACTCGCTAGTTCACGAAGCGTTGCACTTCGTTTATTCTGTGGAACTTTAGCTACTCAAACCTGCATAAATTCAGTTGATGTTCACACCATGCTTTCCGACATCTTGGGTAGACGAATTAAAAAAAATTAATAGCATATTTATGTTTGACCAAAACAAGTCTTGTATCCACACATTTTATTCTCTAGAGATGAAAGTACGTCGTTAAGGTTGCCATGCGGATTGAATCCGTGTCCGAATCGCCTAACTGAGCTACCCAGTTCACAAAAGACTTCGTTACATAATAAAGTTCTAGCTTGAACAGCGGCAAAATGAGTCTTCAGCCTGCTATATAGATCGGTGGTGCCCATGTTATTGTGCACTCTCGTTTTCTGCCGTCTAGCAGAACTCCCTGCTTTCAATGGATTTTTCATCCTGTAAGTGAAAACAATCTACGCTGAAAACCCATTAAGCAGTGTATAGGTGTTTCCTTTTTATCGCAAGTCAGTAGGCGTGCGCATTTCTCTCAAGCTGGGAATTACTAACCGGCAACCATCCGACCAATGGTTGAATGCTTAACCGTTCAGCCACAAGAGACTGATCGGCAGTGTGATTGGCCTTCACTTAGGTGGCACACACTCATCGTTCAATCACGGGAAACCACATCACGTGGCCATTGTCTGGCTGGTCAAGTGTCAACTTCCTAGATAGAAATTCCAGTCATCGTGTAAGTCTATTCTCCCTTTGGTTTAATTCTGGGTGATACATATAAATGTGAGTTCATTTTGCACCATAGCACATAAGACACAAAGCATAACTCACCCAAATTCAGTGCTTGGTTATCCAAAAGAATGAAACTGGCTAGACCTCTTTATCTAAATGCCTAGACTTGCTACCTTGCTGAGCTTGGTCTATGAATACTGAAATCCTTAATCGGATAAATTCAACCTTGATGCCACCTTTGAAAAGTAGCAAAGTACAATTGGCATCTCAACAAATACACTCAGTTTCAAAACAGATTGGTTTTTCGCAAGTGAGAAAGCTATCTTCGCGTGACCTCTTTCCAGCGTATTTCATCACGTGACTTTTTTGTCCTCATTTCCACCTCATGATATTCTTGCTCCAGTTTTCGGCTTTTCTAGTCCTTCTGCGTGTCCCAGAGAGAAACTGATACAGGGATTATGCGAAGCAGAGAAGTCAGCTCACCCAGTTTTATATGCATCCAATCCATTACTAGTTGTAAGGCAAACGAGGTATGGAACGAAACATACTACTGAGGAAGCGGTGAATACTGTACAACACAATCTTTATCCTTTGCTTTTGGCGAGCATGGCCACAAACATAAATAGTGACGAATGCGGAAGCGTAACCGGAAAATAAGGGAGAAAAAAGAGAAACGACTCTACTACACTCTACTACTACACATACAACACACGTTAATGATTTGACGCTCCAGTGCAGCCATTCCCATCATCATCAGTGTCAAATTGCGTGCTCAACACTGACGCTTCCCTGCGTGTATTCCAAACTGATCAAAAAAAAAGACGGTTTACAACTAGCAATGGTGGTTTTGCACGGGGACACCAAAATACCACAGATGATGTGCCGGTTACACAAGGATTTCCTCGACCCATATGAAACTATTTCAGCAGCACAGGTGACGTCAATCGATGAAGGATAGATGTTGCGCAATCCATAGCTTAATGCTTTTGCAAATGGCCACGCCCACGTTTATACAAGGATCATGAAGCGATCAAGCACGAACCAGGCTTGGAACTTTGTTCCGTTACTGACCAATGCGGATTTTATCCGTATGTGTAGGATGCTGTTTCACAGGATCTCCACGACAGCCCGCCAAAAATTACGCTACTTAGTTTTCACATTTGAAGAAAGAGCTTAGTGAAACTTAGAAACAGAGTAAAACGCCCCTGTGTGCAACACCACCATCAACAACTAAATATTTTTCTTGAATGCATGAAGGCAAAAGTAGCGTTCACATTCATGGCATAGAGCGGTCGCAAGACTTGAAGAATAATATTTGTGAATTAAGAAGCTCAAAGATTTAAGGGTGGACGCACGGACCGGGGGATCGTGGTTTCGAATCCAACTTCAGCATTTCGACAGGTCCCACTTAGTCTTTGCCACATTAGCGGTTCCTCCGCCCATGTGATTTCTTCGGGCGGGATTGCAGCAATGCACTGAAGCAGTGATCTACGTGAAAGGGTGTTGAACTTTTCGGGAATACTGTTCACCAAGATCAGCTGAAGGACAAAGTTTGAATGCGTTTCGACCTGTCCTCCTGCCAATATAACGGTAACTCCTGTAAAATATATTTTGTTTCCATATAATATCAGTGTCGCCATGTCCTCTGTAATGTTAGTAATCTCCACTGCTGACAGAAATCTCAGACTCCCTTGGAAAGGGCGTGCGAGCACCAACGTCTATGTGAATACGCCTGCAGTCACAAAATCGGTAGAATGAATGTTCAAGCCAATCTACTGGATAAAGTTTAGCTCTGGTGACTTTTCACGTGAATTTATGATTTTCATTTAATCAAAAACTTCCGAATTTCATCACACAACCAACAGACTGTAAGTAGGTAATGAGGAAGAATAATTCACACGACGAACGGAATTTGTGAGAAAATGTCTGTCATCAGTCAAGTGGATCCCTTGCTTGAAGAATAAGCGGAGTTTTTTCCCCACTAAGTGAGGTTGACTGCCATTATTCAAACGATTCAATAATGTAACCACTAAGCGTATCACTGGTGATTCTCAATAAGGATAGAACAGTTGTACTTTGCTTCCTAGCTATTCATTACGGACAGGGTTCTCACACAGAAAAAGGAAAACCTGTTCATACTGCCAATGATTCCCGCTGTCTTCAGACGTTTCCTTCGTAAATTTCTTCGTATCATGTACGCCTAATTATTTTGCATTGTATAGTGTATCTGCACTTGCTCAGCAACAGATTGAGCTGGCGCAGTTGAAGCTCATCGAGACACTGACTGAAAAGTGGTCATTACACAGGCCGATTAGCCAGACTATTGAGCCGCCCGCTTCAGTGATCGACACGATGCTCAGTGCGATTCCTGAATTCCAGTTCGATCGGACTTCATGCGTTAGTTTTGATTAGTGGTTCAGCAAGCAGGAGAAGTTTTCAGATTGGATGTGGTAAGCAGAGAAGTTCCTTGGAAAGCAAAGCATTTGGTCAGGCTTCGGAGCATAAATACTTCACGAACCACATTTTGCCACGAAAAACAAATTAACTCTTTTCCGATGAAACCGTTTCGCGTTCGTCGTCAATGTCCGAAGAACAGGCTTCCTTGTTCAGCGTTTGATATCACTGTATGAATTTGAGAATTAATGCTGCTGCAGAATGGTTTTCGTAAGCCGACAAATTCGAGAACGATTGCGGATGATTCAGACTCCGATGCTCCAAAGTTCAAATGTCTTATTCCTGTGTGGGTTGAAGTTTCCTGAAGACGCAAATATAAGAACAAGAATCCTCAGCAAGATTGAACACAACCCAGATGTCACATTGCAGAACAAAACATCGAAATTCTCATGCCTGGTGAATTTGAAGCCTGATACTGTCATGATAAATGAAAATGGTCCCAGCAGCGCTGTTCAGGTGATGAAGAATCATACTGTCCGTCAGGGTGACAAGAAGGGACCTACGGCATGCTGGAAATGTGGTCAGTAGCATTTAATCAATTTGTATCCGTTCAGACAACACTGCTACGGTAGGTGCTCCCGTATTGGACACAAATAAGTTCGGTGTCACCGCAGGAGGTGGCAAGCACAAAGAGGCATTTTCGAACCAGAATTTTCCATTCCAAGATTCCTAAGGCTTGCGTTTTTCTGGGCGCTGATCAACGGCCACACGTAAACAGGAATAAATGGGTATCAGTGGCCACTTTGTCAAGCTATTTTGATTAGACGACTAGATCTACCCAAAAATGACGGTATTAGGTCAAGTTCTAATACTTGTGAATATATCGAAACATAGTTTTGAGTTAGCTTGTTAACTAGAGTAGGAATATTTCGATAACTAGTCTCGTTTGCGCACAAATTCGGTATTGACAGATGACTCAACTCAGCTTGTTGTTATTATGGTTTGCCTCGACGAAACATGGAACTTAAAGTTGGCGGGAACTCTGGTGTGCGCCTACCCAATGAACGCCAAGAAGGCCGGAGGTCGTCATTGGCTGTCTAAGAGTTTTCAGCGTACTGT
>NW_008752140.1:40373-42807 GCF_000715545.1 Opisthorchis viverrini | reverse complement strand
GAGCATAGTTCTAAAAACATGTAAAATTTGGGTTTGAGTAGAATATAAGGTCTGGGGTATCTCAGGGAATGATACTGATTTATAAGGAAACCGATCGTACGTTTTTGAACGGTTTTTAGCAACCCTATGGTCAGTGGTTTTCCCAGGATAGGCATATTCACCTCGCGCTCTCCCAGGCGCCTACCTAACTACCAGCGATACATCAAGCCAAATTTCGTTGGCTTGAAGATCGATATGAACTTGACTGAACGTTTTCCTTGTAAATCTAAAAACTTGAGAGGAGGGAGGCTGGTCTGAGGGGCCTCTTTCGCTTTTGTCGTTTTGTAGCACTAGCGGTCCAAGCAAAACATGACATGTTAAGTTCCACGCGACTTGATCAATCTAACGTCCCCTAGTTTGCGTTGCGCAGGCTAAGGAAACCAAGTGCCAATTGACATAGAGCTTGTCCTGTGAATTTCAATTGAGCCAAATATAGTACAGATGCATACGTTGTTCTGGCCAACACCACGGGCAATAATCGCACCGAGGGGAACTAGCTGACTCATCACTGGACAGAATTCTGAAACTTAGTTCAATTAACAACCCAGTCGAAAGGGATCAGTATACACGATGAATTTATCTGGGATAATTTGAGCCCTCCATGGAAACGAGTTTTACCTTCCAGTGAGATTTTTCGTATCTGTCATAAAGGTCAGATTCCTGAAAGAAACCTTAGGAAGTTCGGAACCTACTGAGACCCAAAATCTCCACCAAAATTTGAATAGGAAAGCCCGCAAGCATCCAGGCGAGTCAATCGTTCAATCAATATAGCAAAAGCCGATGAGTGTTCATGTATGACCGTATGTGACCAGCATTCAGACCTCTCATATAAGCACGAGCAATGTTGATGTGTGTTCACTAAGCGCCTAGTATACAGTTTGGATCAATGTCACAGAGTGCCCTTTAAATTGCGCGAGGCCGTTGTATTTTTTGAAAACTCGCACGCGCCCATGCGCTTGTTCGTAATACAGCCGTCATCGAATCCCCATGAGCGAGAAATGCCAGTGTATGAGCATTGCAGCACGCTGTCAACATATACGGCACAGAGGTTTTGTGGTCCGGTAATCAGTTGAGTCTGTTTATTGAAATGCTAACGGGGGCACCGGATTTATCTCAGTCAGTGAGCAAACTACCAGGATGTGTTTGCGAGATAATAGTATACGGGGCTAATTGGAGCCAATATATGCCGAAATGAAAGCCCTCGTCTAATTATCTCACAAGCTACGTAAATGAGCGGTAAGCAGGCGTAGCCCTGTTATTGCTCCACTGGACTGAAAATGGAGAACTTCGGGAGTACAGATTTTATGGGCAGTCTACCACGTGTTTGTGTGATGAACCCGATTGTTGCTCTATTCATTGCTCTATTCATTATTCTCTTGTTTTAATTTTTCATATGCTCTTGTTAATGCTCTACTAGGACCCGAAAACTAGCTGCATGAACGAGAAAACGGGGAGCACTTACAATGTCTGCTTGTTGAGTAAAATTATTACGACAGTTATATATGCAAACAACGGACTTATCGTTTTGCAGGTACAGTTTGATAAATCCTGTTGTAAGTCCGGATGCAGGTTTTTTGTTTTCTTCGCTGTTGTAACAGCCAAACGTAGTCCTGGATATCCGTGAGTGAAGCGCCGTAAAGTCCTGGGTAGCTCTGCTCCGAGCTGGGTGACGTGCGAAGCTCTGTTGAGTTGTGTCGTGTTGCTGTGCTGGTATCCTATTTGCAGGAACGTTTGCGTGACTGTGGGTATCAGCACATGACTTGGTGCTACCGTATTAGACGGTAGACAGTCGATATCGGATGAGTCAGCCTTGTGTGTCGTGGTTTGTACGTGTTGGGAAAAGAACGAGGTCTTGGGATCTAGGGCTTGACTGTGAGCTGTGTATTCAAGTGAGTCACGGTTTTGTGGTGTGATTTGTGAGGGCAAGAGAAAAGATTGATCTCGTGATCTAGCTAGTGTCGGTGACCTGTACAGTCCTGCGTGTGGCGAAAGGGGGTCTTCACTGTACATATACGCTTAAAACGCTACTTGTTACGCTGCGCTGAGTTCGGAATTTCTAATTTGTCTGGTTATTCCAATATACCTACTGAACTCAATTCTCACAATTTGGGGTCGCGATTGGAACAATTCATCGTGCCTGCCGAAATGGAACCATTGGATTTTAGTTCAACTGCTCGAGACGTAGAAGATTATTTGGAACGTTTCGATATATGGTGTCTCACAAAATCTGATATTGATGATAAGAAACTTTCGGCATATTTCCTACATCTCGTTGGCAAGGAAACGGGTTTGTTGATCAAAGGTTTGGTATATTCTGAATCTCCAGTCGATACAATTGCATCCGATACAATCGCAATCGATAAAATGCAATGAAGTAAAAATTTCACCAAACCTT
>NW_008752140.1:37458-39735 GCF_000715545.1 Opisthorchis viverrini | reverse complement strand
AACCAGTATCACCTTACTGACTTCTGTGAATTAGAATGAAATTAAACAACTGAATCTTGAATGTTCTGCAGGCATGCGAATACCAGTTGAGACACAAAGTTACAGTGGGGTCTATATTCCTCCAGGGACGAATTATTCCATTTCACCTAAGCGATACTGTTCCTCGGGCATTAAATTTATTGTGTTGAAAATTATTACTGACACCTGTCGAATCATCGAATCGGGCAACTCCGATATCAGTTGTATCTGGATAACGTCACAGAGTACGCTGCTGATAAAGCTGCTCATGAAATGCGTCTGTCGTGTTTTACTAAAGCAGTCGTCTGAGTTCCATGTAGCTATTTCCCTAACATTTGCACCTTTGGTGTTCTGTCATCGTTCTTTGGTTACATTGTGGGTGGCAACGGTTCTAAAACCGATACAACGAATCTACAAGAGCTGCGTTCAGTCCTAAGGGCCCTCGTGTTTTACTCTAGTGTTATTCTTAATTTCGCCAAACATGCAACTTGTCTGTTTGATGTCACATCTTCCAATCAATTTTCTTGGTCCTCCAACCATGAAAAGACGTTGCATGCATCTCTTCATCAACTTCATACTTCAGCTGCTTTGAATTTATTTCCCCCAAACACCATCCTGTCATTACTGAGTGGAAGCAATCCTTGAACAGTGTGGTAGGCCAGTGATCTGCATTTCCCTTCGCCTTTCAAATGCCGAAAGTTGATATTCTCAGACTCAACGAGAAGCACTTGTTGCATATTGGGCTGTCAAACGGCTCCATAAATATCTTTTTCAGACCGTACTCTACCATTGCTACTGATCACGAGGCTTTGAATTTTCCCCAAATGACAAACGCATGGTCACCATTAGTGATTTGGATGATCTCTTTCTCGCCGGAGACACACTGACCGGGATGAGTTCAATACCAGAGACCAGTCTGTTAAAGGCACTCCTGCTGTTTCAAATACTAATGAGTGCTTCGTAGTTAATCTTATGGGTAACAAAGCGTTAAATTTGAAGAGAACACCACCTGTAAAATGCTTGAATTTTCCATTCCGCGAAAACACTGAGCTATATATTTTCACACACTCATTCAAGAAGTGAGGCTGCGATGAGCATACTCTATTCGCTGCTCCATTTATTTTTTTCTGTTGTTTCAACAGTCAAGGTGAAGTATATATACGCCAATTCGAATACATACTTATTAGTTGTTACGCTGTGGTGTATTCTGGTTCGTCTAATTCGTCTGGTTATACCGATATACGTGCGAAACTTATTTATCACCCCGCCTCCCTAGATAAGATCAGAACAAGTTCGCATCGCTTGTCTAAGTGCGCCATATGTGCCCCTGAAGCCAGTACCAGACTTCTTTGTACTCAAGTTCTAACATTTCTCCCGTCCTCCCTAGTCTCTCCACTGTGCTAATTTCCATGCTATGCTACGCATCCTGTGTATCCAAAACTTCCTCTCTGGAGTAACTGCATAAGGATCAAGTCCCGTCCAAGCGCATTAACATGGACCAGTTGATGAATCCGATACATTAGCACCAGGCTAACAATGTGGCTAGAAAAACTGCCAAAACAGACAATTCCGAAAGTCCCCTCAGCAGTCTGATTTTTCGAGAAACTGAGGTTTTTCCAAGGACCTCATGTAAATATCCGATGAAGTTTTACAGGGCCGTATGAGAACATATTCAAAGTCGATGTAGCTAAGTTTGATGATGCAGCTCTAGCAAGGTTTGAGTGACCACGAGAAACACTGGAATTTGGGCAGTGTGTTTGAGTCGACAGACGACACAAAACTGTTCTACCCATGTCGGCCGATCGGTCTATTTTTGTTCATTCCGTGCACCTATCATTCACTGGTACGTCAGATATGTGCGGGCGTCTTGATGAGTCCACAAGGTTTGAGAATCCCGACGGTTATACCGAAATGCTTTCGGTTTTTACCGAACGATCTTTGACGGCTAGCTTGATGGGAAGCGCAACTCACGCTTCGTGACGATGGCAAAACACGATGCGGACCAGTTGGAATTCAGTTTATTTTGGCAATATCGCACAACACTATGTGTGCCAGTTAGGAGCGGACGCTGTGGACAGACTTGATGAGGATTTCGGGACTGTATCCGGCTGGGCGACTTCTGGAACCTGATACAGAGAGATAACAGAATCCAAGCAGGGATATCAGTTCAGGCATGCAAACGAAATGTTCAGCACGCGTACTACGGACTGAGGATTATGCAGGTCCAACACAGGTTTGCATCATCAAAAATCATCAATC
>NW_008752140.1:25206-37116 GCF_000715545.1 Opisthorchis viverrini | reverse complement strand
AAAGCATGGAGTTTTGGGGGCACGCCCAAACGTTGTTACAAGTGTGGCATGTCTGATCACCGGAATAATAAATACCATCATCTCAGACCAACTGCTGATGAACTAACTTTGGGTTACTTCTGGGTTCCTGGGTGGATTGTGATTAGCGTAGCATCAGTTTTGCCGCCGGTGCTTCGCTGCCGTACGATTAGTTTTTGGGTGGACGACTCATTGTGAGATGCAGAATAAACATGGATGGTTTAGGTATTCTGTTCTAGCCTAACACAATCATTTGAGGATGCCAAAGACTTCCAGGCAAACACTCAGACCATCCGGATTAAAACTGACAACGGGAACGCCAATGTGAGGGATCAGCACCCATATAATGCAGAGACATCAGACAGGCTCACACCTGAGTTGTTTTTGAAAAAGATCAAAGATGACTGCAACCGTTTCGAGAGATCTTGAGGCTTCGAGTAAATATCGTGGATTTTTAAATCTATGTTGAAATTTTTTCTTCTGTTGTAACTGCCGTTTCGGGGAAACTTTTGGGTGTGTAAATGCAGATTGTTCAAGGATACCGCACTCTCCGGTATATGGTGACTTTGTAGTGTTCATTAGAGAAATAGTCGGCCGTATATGGCGACTTTGTAGTGTTCATTAGAAAAATATTCGGCAAAATTTCTGGAGTAAAACTCTTATTCAGTACAAAATAGCCCTGTTAGCGGACGTGTAACTGTCTTTCCGTGAGCATGTAAGGAGCTTGAATGTACGCCGCGCTGGCTACGGAAACATCAACTGGATCCCTAAGAACTAGTTACCATGTTTGAAAAAATGAATAAGATGATGAATTTGAATATGCAGACTTCGACCAGTCCCATCTAGTTTACCATTGGATTTCGCACACCCGAACACACGTTCACTATTTATCCTGCTGTGAATTTACGGAAATCGGTTTACACTAGATTAGGTTCAGAGATAACGGATTATAATCGAGGAACAAGAGCCATGCATCAGTGAAGTTCAGCCGTCGACCTCCTGGCCGGTATTCCGAACAGCTAACCATTCTATTTCACGTACGCTAATGAGTGTCGGGCCGCAATGAACAAAAATCTGGCATGGAAGGGATAAAGATGACTTTCATTATCCGGAAAGAGGTGGAATGTGAAACCAAATAGTTACTGCTGGTTTGAACGAACAGGTCTGTCCTTGAGAAAGCCAACTTGCATGCATGAATCGTAGTAGATATCGCTCGCCCTGAAATGTGCTTATTTTCACGGTGATTTATATCACCTCAGAGTAGGATGCAGTATGTTCTGAGAAGAACAAATGGACAAATAATTAATTAATAAGTATATGGTTGAATAATACTTTTTCAATCTGCAGTTTTTTAAATTGATGACGGAATGTGTCAGAAATAACCTCTAAGCGGGTTCCTTTGCTGGTAGCATAAATGCCGACTTTACTTGGAACAAGTCCAGTGACCAAACAAAACCCTGTCCATAGTCCCGAATTTTCGTGATTCACACCACCACTAAATTAGAACACGTCGCTTTACTTTGTCTATGGGTTTAATCCCAAAGCACTGTAAAATGTATGGGGAAGGAGACAAAGAATGACATCAAATCGTGCAGAGCGGAGCTATCTGCACACGCAACTTTGTGGTGCATCTGATGCACACGAAATCCTGTATTGCCATTACTATTGTCAAGGTAACCCAGCTATGGCGCGACACATAATGGCCATAAATCACTTCAATGTTCCTGGGCGATATACCGATACAACACATAGGTGAGTGTGACGTCCCGGGGAACCCTATGTCTGGTAACGTCATTTGCCTTGGAACGGGCTACGTAGAGAACAAGGAAACCGGTTCAATAACATATTTATTTGCGAATTGAGATGGTGTTAACGTGAAACTCGGATGAGTTTCCAATCGACGACGCGGTTCAACCCTACTTGCCGCGCTGTAAATTTTCACACGCAAACTCAGCAGCGCTTTCGTCCCAACCATATACTCAGCCCTACAAATTCATTAGGGCTTGGGAAAGGACGGGGCCAATAATCAGAGGGCATCGTAAAGTGAAGCAATGCAGCAAATCATGTCAGGGTTGCTCTCTAAATCTGGTTTATTAGAACATCAAAAAAGAGAGGCATGTGTGTATTTTGAACTCATATTGACCATTTTAACCATATCGAACTAAGGGACACTGTATCAAATATGGTCGCAATTAGACAGATGGGCATCCGGCGTGTTTCTTAATTTGGGATACGAGTAACTCCATTTACTGGCCGGTTTCTAGGAATTAAGGCATACATATGAGTTTGTCAGGCTGACCTCGTTACTGTAATAAATTTAAGGATTAAAATTCCTGAACAACTCGCCAATCGTAAGCGCCCAGATGAATATCTCGGTTGTGTTGCTCTGGGAATTGACGCCACAGCCACGTGGTGGTTGGTATTATTGGTATTGTGATTGTGAATAATTCGTTAGTTCACTATTTGATTGGATTCCCTGACCACGGCGAACAAGAACTGACTTGATCGGTACCGTACTCTACAATTTGTCTTCTGGCAAAAAAACCCAGCGGGATCGGACGCTTTATAAGATGCCCTCAACCATGTATCTTGGTACACGTTCTGCATTCGTCAAGTTTGTGAAGGAGCAACAGCGTAGTTGGCGCTGCAGCCTCTATTCGAGCCGTACGAAAAATTAGTAACACACTGGATAGATCGTCCAATTTTTTTTTCAGATGCTCCTCAGATAGCGATGCATCAACAGTTAGGTGGTCGTCCGGAAGCGTCGGGATAATTGCAAAGGAGATTGAGACAATGCTGAAAGATGAAAGTTAAAAGGACGGGAACCTTTTTTGGTGCTCGACATGGAAAGTTCAATGGTGGATTTTAACTCTTCAACCGGCCAACGCACTTAACCCTGCACGACATTCCGCGCAACAGAATAGTAACAGACGGATGTTATATTGGCCGTACCAGATATCAACGTACCATAATTAATCACTTGCCGAAGTGCGCCCCCACAATCCTTGAAGACAGTATCAAGCTACATTCAAGTTGCAACATTTTCCTCCGTTCCATTTTTCTCTGCAACTCCATTTTTTCCCACTACTCTTGCTAAACGCCCTCTGGTCTGCATGGTACTCTACCAATTCCGTAATGTAGATATGCTCCAGTATTTCCTCCAATCACCTCTCATATGCTACGCTTTCTCACCTAATTTCCGTTAGCGGTGTACAAGCCATGTGTATGGGCCCCACTGGAATCCGTTGATATCCTGAGGACATTTTGTAAGACAGAGGAGGAAGGTGAAACTTCAATTTTCTTCTGACATAGTTGACAAGGAACTGCTCCACAATCCGCCCAATTCTCTCTATTGGCACCATAATATCATTGCATTTGTTCAGTCACTCCACCACGTTGCTGCCATTTTCCAACGAATTTTTCTGTTTTCGGTCAAAACTTATTTAAGGCTCCAGATTTCGGAGTCAATGGTGAATTTAATTTACTACCATTAGCTTTAGTGTTCCATGGCCACAAAAGTTATTGAGGTTGATACAAATTTACCGCGATTTGCGTAAGAGGTTTTAGCCACTATATCTCGTTTGTCCGCGTAAATACCACGTCTCCATAAGCTTTGCGCAATATGAGATAACTGCTGGGGTTGATGGGAAACCGCGCCATTTTCCGGGTCATGGAACATTTGACCTTGGAATGGATGGCTAGAATAAGAGGATGAGAATAACTGTATTTTTTCCGAGAAATTAACATGAGGGTCGAATGGCGAAAAATCAGCTGACTCGTTAACTCTGCTTGAATTTGGTTCATGGGCCCTTTTTTAAATAAATTCTCATGATGATGAATGCACCGTGTGTCTGCTTTCGATCAAGTGTTAACTGAACTCCTCGAAGCAGTAATAATGTAAATATCCTACAATGACACCAAGGAGTACATAACATAGAACGCTACAAATTTTGTGTGAAAAGGTAATAGTTTCAGTTGCTATCAGATGGGATAATTTGTACCAGATATTTAATTGCCATTGTCTGCAACATCGTCGTCTGCAAAAGCAATTATAATCTACACTAGAACCTTGTTTGCACGCAAGATTTCATACGCCTGAATGAGGATACAAGGGATAGGTGAATTGGAAATTAATTGAGGCACAGTGCAGCACGGGGACAATGAAGGCGAACCGTGTTTAGAATCAACTCCAAACTGCATTTGTATATATTATCCTTGCCCAAAAATTAACTGGTTGAAACCTGGGCATCGTCAGCTAATTATTCATAAATTTGGCTGCTGCAGGGCTGATGACCGATTTATAACATTTTTCTGGTTCGTCAATCGAGATTCTATCTGTCAACCAAAGTCAAACTCTTCCGGAACGTCCATGTTCACTACATAACTGATTCACTCTCATTGAGAATTATCAGTAGTGTCAATTTCCTCCTTCATCGGAGAGACTAAAACTAGCGATCTCCCGACAAATAGATTTAGCATCTGATCATTGCTGTGAATAGCCAGCGATTCCTCCTATATGGGAACGCGGTTCAACGCCTAATTTTTCAATAAACCGAAACAACTCAATTCGTCGTGTACGTGTCAAATCCAAATTTACTGCCAGTAAGGTTTTGATTTAGGAAGGATGAGAAGGGTAACTTATTGATTATTACTCGAGTGCGCGCAGACTTCCGTTTGTCCTGTTCCTTCTTGAGGTTTTGTCAGCCGCTTTGGTAACCGCAACCTGCTTCCTTTATGTTCTGGAAATACACGAACATATAAAGGTTCGATGCTCCACACATTGCATCTGCCGTATGTGTGAGTTACTCTGGAAAGTTTTCCCGAATGGATCCGATTCCTGGTGACTGATTGACTAAGTGTCCGAGGTTGGTGCTTTATTAAGAAACTTTATCTTATTTAGAAATACGATCACCCTGATGAACACGCATAACTTTCTTGATCTTGGACGATGTTTCATCTAAGACACTTCTATATGAAGTCAGCTGTCGAAAGAACACCAAATTTGTTCTTGTCCGCATGATGTCAGTACTCGCGCTTAAACTAATCGCGTGATAATCGATAAATAGCCATGAAAGTTGAACAAAACTACCGACAACGCTCTTTTTATCTGGGACACCGACTTTCCTGTTAAATAGTTTGTAGCTACTTAGACGGTGTTTTCGAATGAATGAATTCACGGTGAAGATCGTTTCTTATTACTCTGGTAGTATCACAGCCTAATTTCAAGAATGGACTGGGCGCTTACAAATGATCTCTAATGATACCGGCCGCGAGTGGTGTCGTTAACTCGGGTTGCTTTGTCTGCTGTAAAACACATAGCAAGTACCCGGAAGCAAGGTACGCCGAAAGCCATTCTTCCTTCAGGTTTAGAACATTGAGGATCTGTTCCCCTTTCATTATCGCCAGCTGCAGCATACGTGGCCAAATCGGTCTCTACAGCATTAGACGCTCCGAAGTTATTCTTAAGTTCGTCTGTCAACTTTTTATGTTTGCTCCATGTAGCAAGCTGCACTGAAGCGTTGGCCTTTCTGATTTCATTATGGGTTTCCGCTACCACATACATGCCCCTGTGATCCACAGTCTGCTGCTGCTTTTACTGCCGATTTTGACTTCACGTTCCTCGTGACCAGAATGTCTGCTAGGCTCAATTTACACCGCTTCAAAAGGAGTGCGTAGACAGGTCGCATGTACATGAAATAGGAATATACATTCTGGAAGAGGTTGTGTAGACCATAGCATCACATTCCGTCGAGTTTCAGAACGACGACATGCGTACACGAGCTATACAAACTTATTTACCTTGACTTCGAAAATTCGACCGTTGCTGTCGTACGCATGTACGCCAGACGAATAGTCAGATTGCAATGGAACGTAGTGGCAATAAAGTTTTACCCACTTAACCTTAAGAATGGATACAGGTACATTCGCTCTGCGTAAAATTTTCCATGCGTTTCTCATTCTACACCATGCTAGTAAGGCACGAGCGGACGAAATAAAATATTGCGTTGCATGTTTATTTCCAACACACACTACTTGACTGTACACATTAGTATGGAATTATGTGATCGCTGTGCACAGCAACGCTGTGGCATTTGGAATGGATCTGGCTGGCGTTACAATTGTTGTCGTTGCCACGTCAGCGGCCTCAGTTGAGATTCCTGAAAACTAGTTTATTCATCAGGTCACCATAGACTGAGGTACCGCAGATTCAGGGACCGTTTGTCTAATATGGTTAAGGTAAAACGCCAATTTGGATTACTTGTGGTGGCTTGAAAATCACCGAATTTCCTATACCCAACCAACAGCGCACTGAAGATGTCTCCCCGAATGGTGACGAAACGTTTGCATATCAATTGCCAGGCCCGGCGAACAGATCAACAGNCCACACAAAGCGAAATGTCGCAGAACGACAGTGGAATGCTGTCGAAAACGTACACAATCCACGAACTATGTGTCCATTAGTCATGGATTTTATCCATAGTCTTTTCCAGTGAAACATCACAGTCATGGAGATCATTGTGTGAACCATAACTGTGTGGAGGACCATTAGTGCAAATTTCCGCTTTGAATACGCTTTCAAGTAGGCTTTAGAAAAACTTTGGAGATCAAATCAATGAAAAGCCAACTAAAAACTACTTGTGTCGATAGTTTTCTCAGGTGTTGCAACCAGAAACTGGTTTCTGGTTTCCGAAGACACCAATGTACCGTTTTGTAAAACCTGACCTCTCTAACTCTTCCTTCCGATGGATCTGTTCGAATGCCAAGCGCCTCAACAATGCGCAATGTCCTAGCTAGAATTTCTAGTGACCAGCGAAGACTTGGCTCTTGTACTCAGCGATTCAGTTGATCTTCCAAACATTGTTCTGTGATACTCTTCTATTGCATTTTGACAAAATATCCTGTCAGCTAGTCGTTGATTACGCTGGTTTTCTCGTAAAACATGCAGCTTCCCGGTCTTTATGAATGTAGACGAGAGAGCCTTTAGTCGTACAACATACAATTTTGAGCATCGGGCTCAATGACCCACCTTCGACATCTGTTACGTACTAAAGTTATCTATTATTAGATATTTTATATATACATATATATATTAGACATAAACATTCAGGCGGATCAGGCAATCTGACTGAGTTGGTATGGCAGTGATATGCATCATACGTCCACTCAATTGTCAAAATTGATATAGCACGCCCACCACCACACAACCAATCAAGGTTTGTTGGCGTAGCGAACGATCATCATCATTATCATCATCGTAATCATTATCATCATCTTCACCATCATTATCTGCGAAAGCATGTTAAGCACTGATGCGTATCAACCATCATTTATTTGAAAGATTTATTGTGAAGAAAAGATATAGATGGACGCCGAAGGGACTAGATGCTAGCCCATTGCAATCATTCTCAGGTGCCTACACCTCCAAGTGAACCTGAAGAGAAAACGCGGCAACTCCAACTTGATTTGGTTTCACAAAAGTCTTTCAAAATTCTCCGGCCGATGTACATGAATTTAGGTCTTCGGATGAATACCGTCAATTTCTAAAACTTTACGCTTATTTTTTGATGTTAAATCTAGGTTTTTTCAATGAAATTTGGGGGGGGTATCTATCTAAGGGTGCAGCGGGATTACTACTACCTCGGACGATGTGTTACTGTGTGGTCTTCATTTGTGTAATTTAAGCAACCTTTCTGAGAGAGATCCTGATTTTATATGAGATAGCCTTGTTTTGGGCGTGGATTTATCTTTCGGTGAATATGATATATCTTAGGCATCGTAACATCAAACAACTCACAACAAACTAACTAACATATCCAAGTAACTGATTATGGGGATCGATTTGGATATCGAATTATGGACGACACCTCGATTACTCTAGATTATTTCAGCGAGATAAATTTTCGCAATGCTAGTTAAGTACTGATTCTTTTCACGTGGCATTAGTCAAGTATCGCAACTTCTGTCGGAGTTGCAAACTACGAAAATCGGCCCTTCCATCACTGGGTAGCCGGGTGGGAATTTGTTACCTGGGCTCCCCTGAAGATGTGGTCCTGTTCTCGCTTCAAGTTAGCAATTATTGGATAACATCATGTTGCGACGTGGCAACCCACGAGCAAACAAGCCTAATTGTTAAACTCACAGTTTTCCTCGTGTATCAGACACACCATAAACTGCGTCATCAGATTACTCCACTTTGAACCATATGGCATCATCCTCTGTCTCTTTCCTCATGCATTATTTGGTTCGACAGTGAAACGGCAGACTAAGGGATACAATGATGTCAATTACGAACTGTGACTATGAACAAATTTTTCACCGTTGATTTGTTCTAACCAGAATCCACATTTATGTTAACAGCACAGGTCACTTTTACCTCATTCCCTAATTCATTAAGAAACTGGAGATCATAAATCTTATCCTTTAACTGTTTACTCACTGAGTTAACGAATAATCCATTCTTTTATTCTCAAAAGATACTGTGTCCTACGCTGAGATGTTGTGAAACTACATGAGCGTGATCATAGTTCAGGATACGTGGGATCTTGTACGATTCTTGAGTGAAACTTGGCATTCTCAAAGACAGACATATTCTTTTTAACCCAAAAGGATTATGCAAGGCTTTTTCATCCATCCCATGTCAGTTTCTCTGTTCATGACACCATGACAACTATGGGTGTGTGAGAAGCAGACAGTGCTGAAGTGCTCGGAACACAAGCCGAGGGCAAAATCATAGTTTCTTGCGATTCATAATGCAAGTGAACTTCATTGGGAGTGTGACATACGCAGTGCTTCTTAGCTGAAATTACGGAAAGAAATTTTGACTAATATTTGCTGATCAGTTCTCTTTTTGTCAACGGTAGTAATGTTCTCGGTGGTCCTTCGGGTTCGCCGGAGCTCGTGGTTTGTTGGCTTTTTAACTCATGCGTAATCTCAAATTGCAGCGTGATAAACAAAGTTCGTACACGAATCTGCAATATCCTGGTCTTTTCTCTAAGTTTTTACGCGTACGCTGGCATACCGGCATACCCTCGAATCTCAGGGAAGGTGTGTATCAATACCATACGGGTTCTTTCTCTGTATAACTGTGAGACGTGGCTCCTACCAGCATTTATCCTAAGACGTCTTTGGGCCCTCAATCAAAAGCAGTTACCTCAGAATCGAAACTGGGGAAAAACTGATGTCTGTACATTCAAAACGTGACAATTATCAAATCAATGTACGTGTAGTCGACACAGGCTTCAATCCAGCACAGTAATTTTGAGAAAGAGACATCCAGAAATCTGTCCATGTCGGCGTGACTGTCATCTCAGTATACAGCAAATAAATCTCACCACAACACTTATGTAACTTATGTCGTTGCAATCACTGTGGATCTGAAAATATTGGAATGGTCAAGAAGAACTACATGAAGTCGGAGAGTAAATATTCAAATCGATCCCCTTATTCGCCTGCTCAGACGTGGTTTGCAGTTCATAGTGATTCAGTTTATACATCGTTACCTAGGACTTATCACAGAAGGAGAAATCCAGGTCCAGAGACAAAACATGATGCAACAAAAAGAGTTTTCTTCAAATAGTTGGTCAGATTTCTTTCGAGTTAATATAACTGGACGCGTCTTCTTCAGCTTCCATAGATAATCACTGTCTATTGCACAAATGTAAACGAATGCTGCAAAGAATTTCCACAAATTCCGTGATAAACTCCATCTTTCAATGAATCGGTGCGGGTTTACAAGTACACTCCCTACTACTCGCATTTACTCATCAGAAGTGTCCACCTATACACGCTGCAAGCGGAGAAAACGCGAAATTTTTCAACTACATAGCTGATGACTTAAACTGTGTGAACTCTACAAAACCAAATACGTAACACTACTAATACCGGTTTCGTCCGTCTTGGGGCACATCAGGTATTCGCAGGTCCAGATGTTCAGTCATCTTTATGTTCTACCTGAACCCAAAATAATACAAATTTGGATTTGACGGGAGAAATCGGGAAGTGCTCATATCTCATCAGCCTCAAAAAAGGCAAAATTGGTCGTCGGTTGTTCAAAATCCTTCAGCAACCCTTTGAATACGGTAGTTTATGTTGCTTATTCTGCTGTGTGGATAATGAAATGTTTAAACTAGTGACATTCGTCCATGATAAGAAGGGCTTTCGGTTGCAACAATTACCGATTTTTAGGGTAGAGGAAAAAAATAAGCGATTGGGAGGCATGGTGGAATTTTAGAAATCAGTCAGCCAACTTGCCCGGTTGATAATTTACCGAATTTATATGAGTTAGTCAAACGTACAATAATGTCAACCATCACACAACATTATATCGGATGAATTGGTGAAACGTCTATGCGTTTGGATTGACGTGCCCAGTACAGGATGGTTTTGTGGGTTCTGAAAATGGCTTCACTAAGGAAGGAATACCTTAGAATCGCTCGCACTCGCACTTACCGCTGCGTGACCAAAGTGGTCAGTAATTTCATCGTTGAAGTGCATTCTTAAGTCAGGCTGTTTTGGAACACTCCAGTGAGAGTAAACTGTTTAAACTGATTGAATACCCACGGATGAGTAGAGTGGATTATTGCGCTACTTACTTCCCAAATTTGAAGGCTGAATATCGCGATACCTGGATTCAGAATAGCATCCTGCAGTACATAATCAAGTTGTTGTACATTCTTTTTGAATTGATGTAGACCAAGTTTTCGTTTAACTATGCGTCTTAGAGCTGTCGAAAGAAAAGAAGGAAGCCGAAACGGCTGGGACTTCCCGCAACTTATTAACGGTTGCCGTGTCGCCGTTGTCCTCATGATAAAATCTCCGGCCACCTGCCGTAATCTTTCGAAATTGTGAGACCAACGCGCATGCACTTGTAGCATAGCATCAACTGTGACCCTGGTGCATTGCTGCAGTTCCACCCTAACGGAACATGAGTGCCCAAGCCTAGACAGGAGCAGTTGAGATGCGGATATTCCGTTCGGACCATGGGATTTCCAATCAGTGATTACGACTGCAGTCATCGGGCTATCGCGAGCACATCTGAGTACCATGCAACGTGATCGCTTGTTTCTTTGCCGATCTGGGCAATTTTGGTTGGACAAATTCCACCCCGGGTGGAGGCGACATCGACAGTGTGTTGTGAGTGGAATTGCGGTTGAGCTGGAAATGCGTGATTGTTGCTTGTGCGTGGACTGATATGGGGTATGCTCACTCAGATAAACCTTGGTCGACGATTGATCGTCTGAATGAGCGCTCTTATAAACATGTTAGTTGATTGGTGGATATTCGGGAGCGAAGATTTTGATGGATCTAATAAAGCTGGCGGTATTATCGGGACCCATTCTTTCCTCAATGTAACAAGGTTGTTGGCAGAATCACTGTTCTGCGCCACAGGGTGGCAGCTTGTGTAGGCTCATCAATTTGGGCTCCCTGTCTGCCTACGATGGTTTCAAGCGACCCACTGTGTAAGATGTTTTTCTTGCAAGAGGATTTACCACCGGCTCCCTATGATGGACAGTCAAACCTTGAAAACGCTGACACATTGTGAACTCTCAACAGCGAACTCCCACATCATATTTCGGAATAATTCACCACAACTGAGTGCAACAAATCTCCAACATTTTTCCTCTGGTTTCACCAGACCCATTGAGGAGCCGTCCAACAGTAGAGTTTGAATTCCGCGTTCGCAATCAATCTTTGAAGAAAAACTATTGTTGTCTTCATAATGGTGTTGCTATTGATGAAGTTTGTGAGTAATATCGGAACGAAGCGAATTAAAGCACTGTCCGTGCATCTGACAGAAGTTTGATTTGGAAAGTTTCGGACGGTTCTGCAATGTTTTTACGTGGGTGTTCACCGGTTGATATATATATATATATATATATATATATATATTCA
>NW_008752140.1:0-25199 GCF_000715545.1 Opisthorchis viverrini | reverse complement strand
CATTCACATTTCATGATGATATCGAATAGACAATCATCTGGAAGTAATTCCACGACAGACGAAGGAAGGAATCATTCGGGCACGACAGTTTCCCGATAAATTCGTGCATTTCGAAGGACAGACTACTTGACTCGCTGTACGACGGGCAAACAGTGCCTGTTGTAAGCATAAAAGACGGACAGGAAGTCGTCTAGTTTCTGCAGTTTACCAAATGACTGGAAGAAGAAGCGAGCCTAGAAGACCTGGGATGACTTCGTGTGCATGCAATGTAGTTGCTCCCTCCCTCTGGAGTTAGTTCTCACTACATTCTGTTCCCAGGCTGGTAGAGGGATAGGCGTTTCAAATATCCCACTGGTTGTATCATAGATTGCTGTATACTAAATTTTGCTTTAGCAGATTTATCCTTGTGATCTGCTTCCATTCGGATTTACGATTAAGCACATGCGGGATACCGGAACATGACGTACAAACTGGCCACTTCAGATGTTCTGTATGCACGTCGCAGTATGCTAACCGGTTGAACGTTGTGTCACCCCGGAAGCCAAGAATGCACCACTTCGGCCAGGTTCATGCCGACCTCTAAGCTAACGGATTTATGTTTTCAATATCGCAAGTAGCTAGCTAGGCGCTGAAAAAGCGCGAGTTAAATGCGTTTATTTTGGATTCAACGCACTACTCAGAAGGTAGCCGCGAATTCTTCGACAGCTTACCACCGATTTTGACATTTTTTGGTGTCTCAGCCCCCGGCTGTGTTTTTGTGTGGGTGTTTGCCTGTTTATATATATATATATATATATATATATATATATATATATTCATTCACATTCACATTTCATGATGATATCGAATAGACAATCATCTGGAAGTAATTCCACGACAGACGAAGGAAGGAATCATTCGGGCACGACAGTTTCCCGATAAATTCGTGCATTTCGAAGGACAGACTACTTGACTCGCTGTACGAC
Organism: Opisthorchis viverrini; assembly: GCF_000715545.1. Lineage (NCBI taxonomy): Eukaryota > Metazoa > Platyhelminthes > Trematoda > Opisthorchiida > Opisthorchiidae > Opisthorchis > Opisthorchis viverrini. The sequence continues at coordinate 24,234 of NW_008752140.1, read as the reverse complement.
GGGCAAACAGTGCCTGTTGTAAGCATAAAAGACGGACAGGAAGTCGTCTAGTTTCTGCAGTTTACCAAATGACTGGAAGAAGAAGCGAGCCTAGAAGACCTGGGATGACTTCGTGTGCATGCAATGTAGTTGCTCCCTCCCTCTGGAGTCAGTTCTCACTACATTCTGTTCCCTGGCTGGTAGAGGGATAGGCGTTTCAAATATCCCACTGGTTGTATCATAGATTGCTGTATACTAAATTTTGCTTTAGCAGATTTATCCTTGTGATCTGCTTCCATTCGGATTTACGATTAAGCACATGCGGGATACCGGGACATGACTTACAAACTGGCCACTTCAGATATTTTGTATGCATGTCGCAGTATGCTAACCAGTTGAACGTTGAGTCACTCCGGAAGCAATGAGCCAAGAGTGCACCCCTTCGGCCAGGTTCAGGCCAACCTTTAGGCTAACGGATTTATGTCTTCAATATCGGAAGTAGGTGGCTAGGTGCTGAGGGAGCGCGAGTTAAATGCGTTTATTTCGGATTCAAAGCACTACTCAAAAGGTTGCCGCAAACCCTTCGACAGCTTACCAACGATTTTGGTGCCTCAGTCCCCGAGTTTTCAACTAATTCAAATACCTTTTGAAGCAGAGTGAGCAGACTTTGATAACTACGCTCATTTGCAAATGAATTCGTCTTTGACAGAAGGCTCAGATGAACTCAACTTAAATGCTGGTTTGCCATGGTCTGATGCAGTTGAATGTGCTGCACGGAGCCACTTCATATTTCAGTCGGTACGATATTCCATATAGTACGATGCGTTGCTGCCTACGCGTAAAGTTGCTGAAAACCCCGAACAGCCCACGACAACCAACGCCCTTTTTCAGGTTCACCGGTCAGCGCACTCACTGAGTATCCGTCAACTTTATGTCCAAAAAAGCTCCTTTGAAGCGGACAATATTAACGAGGGATTTATATGAGTCTTCTGCCAGAACGGAACTCGTGTGCAAATAGGACTAGTTGTCGAAATATTCTTACTCAAGTAAACTAGTTTAATTTGGAATATACCTTCAAAATTTGCACAACTAGTAGACGTTGCCGGAATACCGTCCCTATTTCGGGAGATTTCTTTGTAAAACCAAACTGACATGACAGGTTGTAGATGCGCTTTTACTAACGTCGACCGCAATATTATCCAAACCTCAATCACGCACTTTTTTCCTCGTTTTATGAGGTGCGGATTGTCGATGACTCCTAGTGTGAATGGAAAAATTGTACGGCGTTTCCCGGTCTGTCGGTGCAGACTGATTTCTCTTACAGGCGGAAATTTCATTGAGTATGATCAAATCTCCCCACAACCCTATCAGACAATAAGCTGGCCAAACAAAGGAAAACTTCATCGGATTGAGGAAGTTCCTCTGAAGAAACAGTCACACTGTGCGCCAGTCAACACGTGACCACGTGATGCGGTTTTCCGTCATTGATGAATTAGTGGCACTATGTCCTGTTTTAATGATAGCTAATCACATTGCTGAACAGCCGCTCGAAGCCAAACGGCCGCGTGCTGAAACTACTACCCGGGCGGTCACGGGTTCAGTTCGGTTCGAAAATACGTGAGATATCGTGGAATACTTTCCAGGAATGATGAAATGGATTCAAAGTGCTTCTCCGCTCATGGGCATAGGCAAACGTTACCCCCAAAAACAAATCTCCATCAAAGATTCCCAATATTTCCCATGCTATTGACGAATAGAGGACGGCCTCCAGCATTAGGCATCCAGTGCTCAACTTTACCAACGGGACACGCTTATTAATTAATTAATTATTAAATATTGTTATTATTATCAATTATTAATTAATTTATCTAATTGATCGACAATTCAAGATGCAGCTAAATCATTTCGGACGGCATGCACGGAACAATAATGATTGCGATAAAATGAAGTGTGAATGATTACAGCGAACGGGCTTTGGACGAATGCTGCCCAGACAATCGATCGATAACAATTACCGTCATAATGCACGGGTCCAGTCGTATCAAATGTTACCCTTCAAGCTCAACGTCGGTATTACACGTGTGCTAGATGTTTGACAACCCGCCCTAAAGAAGAATCACTGTGAACCCTTCCCGGAACACTGTCATTTAAATTCCATTGAATGGGCCAGCTGACTCATGGTGCAATGCTCTTCAAACTGATAATATGCTGCATCGTAACAAGTGACTTCCTTTGACTTTGGTAATTCAAAGCTCATCCACTTATCCGCCATCGAGACGTCCTCTATTCAGTGATTGACGCAAGCTTTTGAACTTCTTCCAAAAGGACATAGAAACTCCGTAAATATCCAAGAATCTGTGACCCTAATCTAGAGGCCCTTCATCAGGTTGCTCCATGAGGCTGCACAAATACAATGTGGTGTTTCCTCTGGGATCTCGGACTACATCATACATTGCAAATACGATTCATTTAGAAGAAGAGAATACGATTTACTAATTCCGAATATTGTTCTTTGTTCACTGTTCCACCTCCAAATCCGGTATAGTTGTATATAGTTGCAAGTTCCCAGTGGGTTCGTGTTGATTTGCCGGGACCCTGGCCTGAGAAGGCTGGGGAAATCAAGTGATTCAGCTTTTTCTCACCACGCTATCATCGTCACTATCGTCATTATCCAAGTCAGCGTAGCGTCAGTGTTCGCCCCTGGTGCTTCACTGTTGTACAATCAGGTTTTGGATCACCCCTTATTATGAAGAATAAACATTACGTTTGAGTGTTTAAGGGATTCAATTTTAGCCTACCACAATCAGGACGCGTGACTTTCCAGCAATTTAATCTGAATGAAAGCCACTTGGTTGGATTATCAGCCATATCAAGCTGTCTTCAAAGAGACTTATCATTGAATTGCTCTAGAAAGCCTCACAAAAGCCAGCAACTGGATTGAGAGGTCTTGATGCCTCGAATAAATACCGTCAATTTATATATCTTTCTACAAATGTTTCGTATGTTCCCACTGATGTTTTAGCGTGTATAAATGAAATGGTCAGGTTACCGGTGATCCAACTGCCGGGTTGCTTGGTGGTATTTAGTTCAGATGTATTTAACCCTATTCCTGAAAAAACTTCTAATTCTACTCAAAAAACGTGTCTCTGGATGTGGATTTATTCTTCCGTGAATAAGTCTTAGGTGCCGTAGCATCAACTGAATCATTAAAGATTACTTAACATGTTTGAGCAGGTTCACATTGGTGACTGCAACGAGATAGGTTACCTCAGTGTTGTGGTGCGAGTTATTTGCTGTATCCTGGAAGGATATGCACAAACTTCTCGAAGTCTGTCTCTAACCTTTACACATTTCTCGATTGAAGTATCTATTGCGCACATCATCATCATCAACAGCATGACACCGGTGTTCAAAACCGATGCTTCACTGCCGAACAACCATGATTTATTTGAAAGCCTTATTGTAAAGAAATAGTAAAGTTGGACGATGAAATGATTTATTGCTAGCTTACCACAAACATAACGAGGTGCCTAGACCTCCAGACACTCACTCAGGCGATCTGGATAGAAACTGATAACAAGGGCGCCATATATTGTAGTTTCTCCAACCAGGCACCGCGCGGATCGCGCAGTCCCCATCCAGAAAGGCGAGTAATACCGACAGCACACAAGCTTTTCTTGATCTCCTTCGTACTCCTCTGCCAAGTCAAGGTTTGGCCACCTCTCTGCTCACGCTACTCTGAACCGGACATAAAAAACAGCACACTCATCGGTAAACGTTGGTTCGGCATACGTAGCACATGTTTCAACCAACGCAGCTTCGGCTGCTGGACACATCCTTTAATGCTGCAAAACCGAAAACGCGCTTTCTAACCGTCTCGTTACAATTTCGCCGACATCAACCCACGTGAACTATGGTTCTGAGACAGCAATTGTCGAACACCTGAGGGCATCTCAGTTTTGCTACTGGAAAGGGACAAGTCTCAGCCATACAACAAAAAAACCCGTACTGTAGCTTGATACACGCGTCCCTTGAGACTCAGGGATCACCCCTATGGCGCCATAGGTGACTCAAATTAGCAAATGCGGCCCGCTGATTGCAGATTCGTGCATCTCTTTTATCCGTCACACTACACTGAGAACTAATACAACTTGCAAAATGCGTAACACGCTCCACAACTTCCAGCACCTCTCCCTGGATTGCAAGTGGTGTGTTCAGTGACTGCACGTCAAAGAGCGTCACCCTACACTTTATGGGTGCAAAATACATAATAGAGGATAGGATGACTTTGGTCAGTTGATCCAAGAAAATGTCCACCTTCTCTTCCTTTTCGAAAATAAGATCGATGTCGTCTGCATATTTGAGACCGACAAGGCTTTCTTCACAGATTATTTGAACACCAGGGTTTTGGAAATCCTCCTGAGTTCATTCCATTATTTCATTGATCGCGAAGTTAAAAAGGAATGGAGAGATTGGACAACACAAACTGTCACGGCTTTGTGTACGGGAGGTTTTGGAGAGCTCTCGGCACAATCTTGCATGTCCAGAATTCAGAGAACACAAAGAACGTTTTGTGTTTACAAACTTCCAGGTCAGTCCTTGGGGGCAAGCGTCTCAAGAAGAACAGACCTATCAGCTGATTCGAATATGCCTCGAAAATCCATGAATCCTAGAATTGTGGTTCACTTATACCTATGGCGTTTTTCTAGCACCTGACAAAGTGTAATCATTTGTTCGATGAAGCCCCTACCAGGTCGGAATCCCGCTTGCTGCTCTCGAGTAGTATCTCGCGAGCCACCGTAAGGTGGTAAAGCACAATTAATGCCAAGTGTCTCGCTTCGACCGGCGTCAAGCTGATCCCCCTGCGGTTACCAAACTCACTACACGCTCTTTTTTGAAAACGGGCACTATCACCGATTCTCCCCAGTTGTCTGGGACAGACTCGTTTTCCCAAATGCAATAAACAGATCGGACAAGCGCTGTACTTTACCCCCCTCTTTGAACAGTGCGCGTGGCAGATCATCCTGACCAGGAGCTCGGTGGCGCTTGAGAGAACATATGCAGGCGTAAACCTCCGAAGCCGTAATTGGTTCCACGTTCACCTTCCACGGCCATGCTTCCCCTAAGGGCTCTGGATGTGTGCCGGCTGGTTGCCGCGACAGTTGTTGTTTGAAGTATTCGGCCCACTGGCCAAGACGTTCTTCTTTATTCGAGATGGTTTTCCCATTCTGATGCTTAATGGCTTCACTCATAAGTGCTTTTCGGGGACCAGTCGCAATGGCCCACTTAACTAATCTTCTGGCATTGCCGGCTATCTGGGCCTCTTCCAGTTCATTGGCTTTCTGTGTCCACCATACTTCACGATTGGCTCACAAGCTTATTTTTAGTCGACGTCGGATCACTCTTTGCACCGGGTTATTTTCGCGACCGGCTGGGATATTTAACCGCAATTTTAGCAGTGCCACCGTTCGGTCTGATATCCAGTGCTTGGGTGCGCCTGGTTGGGTCGCACAACAGGTATATTTCCCAGCACAATGCAAAACGGTGGCAATCTTTTCCTAGTATGAGTCCACATCTGATGGTGGAGCATTCAGAAAAGACTCTAAGGGATGATCCTGGTAAATTCGCCTAACAACTGGATCTGTCAGTTCCTCAGTTGCCAAGCGATTTGTTCGCACCTCACGCAGCCCAGAGAAGTGCAAAGAGAAGCGACTCCGGAGCAGCGCGAGGTCGCAGTCCACAAATTTGTTTCCAAATTACGAGCAGTAAGTTATTCGTCCATGCCATCGGTAATTGATAGCAATGTGGTTGATTTGAGTTTGCGGACGGTCTGCCGCTGGGGGATGTCACATGTCTAGATTTCGGCTGCAAAAAACAGCCCGCGACCAGCACACAGCTGGAGTGCCCGTTCACCAATGTCCGTAATAATAAAGTAAGTCTGCCCACTTGCGCATTCATAGCTCCGGCATCCATCACAATGTCTGAGCATTTAGCTCGCCGCAGCAGGACATTCGGGGCGCCGTAAAACCTGTCTCTAACGACATCGAAGCTGCAGTTATTTTGGGCGTAGGCAGATGCGACAAACAGGTATCAATCAGCCTCCCGCTTGTGAGACTACTTCACAAACTTTGCCAGACGAACCGCACAAAGGCGAGTATCCACAGGTATCCATTCAAGTAAGGATACTTCCACCCAATGACTTAGCACAATACCAACCCATGCACATCCACCGCAGCGGCTTCTGGATCACCAGAAGTGCGCACCCGGAAGCGAGTGTACAGTGAAGGAGCCATTAGCTCAATTACAATGCTCGCAGCTTGAATTCTCGTTTTTGGTACACAGCACACATCAATGCCAAGTGCCTCCAGTGTGATTACAACAGCAGGTTGTTGTTGCCGCATGACCCTAAAATAGCGGTGTTAGGCGGGAAATGCAAATGCATTACCATTGCTACGGAACAAGTTGCCACATGTTCCAACCCCCAACCTGTAGGGCCAGCAGACTGTGTTCATCAGACTCCTAACCATTGACCAACCTTGTATGACAAACTTTGAGTGTCACGGGGATACTCCCCAGTATAGATCGATGGATTATTGAGGTGCGCAAACCGTAACACCATTGTAGGGTGCAGTCTTTTTGTGACAGTCTTTTGTACACTTGAACACTCATTTGCTAACTGTCTCCCTGTGCATTCAGAGATATAAGTTTGCACCAATTTTGGTCATGGGAACCATGCGAACCATCAACGGTTTCGTGCTGTCTTAGTCGTATTCTTATAAGTTTTAGGGCACAATCCAGTGACCGGAGGAAGAACAGGACTGATCTCATGTGATTCAACAAAATGGTTCTTTACGTGGCCTGGTTTTGGCAATAACGGAAACCATCCTCGAGGTTCAGTCATGAAGATGTATACGGTATTCAAAACGTTTGTCAATAAAATTATCTTCGGCGAAATTCGTCAACACACTTATTTCCAACTGCTGATTTGCATAACTCCTGTACGTAGGAGTTACATAGCAAGCATCAGGATACGTATTGTCCGCCGATCAAATTGTTTGAGCTTCAAAAATTTGCGTGTGTGAATCTTCCTGGGAATTCGGGAGATGCCATAGCGCTTCTCGGATTGTCGAAATGACTGCAACTTTAAACCATCAATGTACGCAGAAGTTTGCCAAGTGTGATGCAGGCCTGCTGCAAAACTAAAAATTTCCGACGTACACGTTTTCACTTTCCTTCCTAATACACAAAACCGCGTCAACCTCTCCAAGGACTAAAATTATCACTAAAGGTACTCATGAAATTAGCAATCACGTGAAACATTTTGCAGGTTATTTTACTGCTCAGTACGGTCTGAAGGGCGTAGGCGCTCAATGAATGTTCCAGAATACAACACAAATCACCAATGTAATCAAATTGTTGTAAACACTCACGCAAATCATCAGTCATTGAACAAAATGACCAGATGTTCGACCATACTCTCGTCAGCATAAACTTCGCAGCGCAGACCTATTAGACTTTAGGTGGGTAGCATTTTCACACCATTCCCGTACATGTGTGGGGAAAAGTTCAATTCAAAGGAGACGCACAGTATAAAATTCCAGGCACGTGAAACTTCAAGTAAGCCTGGAAAACATGCGTTGTTGTTCGGTTCTCATTGCGATCTTGTTCTTCATCGGCCATATTGCTTGGTTGAATGAATGTTCCAGAATACAACACAAATCACCAATGTAATCAAATTGTTGTAAACACTCACGCAAATCGTCAGTCATTGAACAAAATGACCAGATGTTCGACCATACTCTCGTCAGCATAAACTTCGCAGCGCAGACCTATTAGACTTTAGGTGGGTAGCATTTTCACACCATTCCCGTACATGTGTGGGGAAAAGTTCAATTCAAAGGAGACGCACAGTATAAAATTCCAGTCACGTGAAACTTCAAGTAAGCCTGGAAAACATGCGTTGTTGTTCGGTTCTCATTGCGATCTTGTTCTTCATCGGCCATATTGCTTGGTTGTAAGCCGTCGGCGTCCACATTTGGTCATCCATATTTAATAATAATCCGTCAAAAAACCTGGCTTTTCCTGGGCACCGGTTCCGAATCCTGGGACAATTATCCTCATGAAGTAAGTTTTAGTCGGTTTTTCATTGGTCTTGATCTCAACATTTTTTCGAAAGACCACATGAACTAGTTTTCGAAGGTGAACTTTGGAACGATCGTTCCCCAAAGAGATGCGTTCTACCTAATTGTCTATATGGCTGCGATGACTCACTGAGAAAGACGGCTGATCAAATCCACAACTAATGGGAACATATTTCTATGCCTGTGTACGTCTCTCTACAGCATTACCTTGTTGTGCTGTAATTACACTTCTTATCTTCGGATTCCTTCGTAAAACGACATGATATAGGCATAGGAAAAATTTCTGTCACGACTAAAGTCAAATTAATTCCTCGGCGGAACCGACACTCACTTAAATCCTCGTCAACTCAACTCAGCTTGTGTAGATTGTTTTTCCCCCCAAGGGGAGCAATTCAGATAGACAAACGACGGCAAATTATTTCGCCGTGAGCGATTACTTGTTAGGACCAGATGCTTCATAACTTTCAAAATAGAACATGCAACCGATCATTTCTTCGGATGTTCCACGTTCAATGTCATTACTCCAGTTGTGAAGTTGCAGTTATTCGGTTGAATGATTGTTGAACATGTTTGGTCATATTTACTAGTGACTGCTTGGCTCACGGAAGGCCTCTTTGGGCCTGTTGTTTGTATTAGCTAACATAGGGAGAGCAAAACCTAAAGGTTTCTTGCTTAGTTTACATCTTCATTCCACAAATATTCTCAACCCAAGCAGTTGTCTCACTGTTCGTTGGGTGATATTGTATCCTTTACCTGAAGGAAAACTTGTCCAAGCTTCGAGGGAGCTTGAAGTTTTTTCCGAAATCCGGTACTTGCATCTAGTCTGCTACACTATTTCACAAGCGAAGTGCCCCAGCATCTCGTAAATAGCACTGACCAGTAGGAGTTAAAGTCACTGTGTCCGAGAGAAACTTCGATATTGGTTCTGGTAGGCTTGTTTAACATTAGGTTTCGAAAGCTTCTCAATGGCCATCTCAGGTATGCTCGTCATTCAAGTACAGCAACAGTGAAACAAAACTCAGCAATATCCGTGTTTACACAGGTTTTCCAGAACAAGCAACGCCACATATAGCTAGCATCGATGTGCTGCCGGTTGTGTTGTGTAAAGGGTTGGCAAACGCCGCAGCGGCTGCGGTTGTTGTGGAAAGTTACTTCCGCCCATCTTCAAAACGTAACTATCCCGGGCATCCACCTTTGTCCATGCATTTTTTCTTCCGTCCTGGACCCACTCAAATGAGGCGCTAATCTGCCTACTTGTGCACTGGTATCTTCGGCAGCCTCAATAATATATTGGCTCTTAGCTCGCAAAAACAAGGCACTCAGAGCACCTTAAACTGTCTGTGGAAGAATCAGAGCTACATTCTTTTGGAGGGTAAGCAGATACAACAAATAGACAGCGTGTTTACGGGATAATCTCGAAGGTGTTGCAAGGAAGCAACTATCAAACTGCTCAATGAGAAACGCTTCGGCTGTGTGGCCTAGGAAATGCAGCCGGGGTTTCCACATCATCAGAGGCGCACAAGAAGAAGGAATGGCAAACACACGGATACCTGAGTTCAGCAACCCTCGTGGGAGCTCAAATCCTCATTTCGGAAAGAAAACAGCAAGTGAGTCCAGCAAACAAGCACACACATCTGCTTGGTTGAGATCGACAGACGAACTGGAGAATAATCTCCGAGCGTCTAAGGTTATGGCGACCGCGGATATTGCAGTTGCAAACGGATGCTGCATCTAATAAGCATCAGTATACGTAGATGTCGCTACCAGCGGGTTTGGGAAAGTGAGAAATCCGGATATATGACAGAGGAGGAAGGAAGAAAGGCTTGAGTATTAATCGTCTTTGATCACTCACCATGCGGTATACACCAGACAAGGTAGCCGGGTTTTTGACACCAACCGCGGTCGATGTGACCTGAGATCACTTGTGAGCGTGCAATCCACGCTTGAACTTAGGCTTTGATGCTACAGTGTAGGGATGAATACCTCCACTGCGAAGTCATTTATTCGCAAACATCAACCAAGCAGCTACAAACTATTGACCACGAAAGTAAGCGTCTCATTTGCTCATAGATTTCAATAGTCCTCTTCAACTTGCATGGCCATTCAGTGACGATCAAGCTATTGTGAACAAACAACGCAAAGCGGTTCCGCATGTTCCGCCATCAAATTCAACCTCCATTACACACGGAACGGAGCCCCATAAAGAACGCAGGCTACTCGCGTGCCTCATCAGTAGTGTCCGCCGTTAAGCGGGACACCCGGACATGGAAAGAAGGCCGCTTAGCGTCTTCAAACAAGGTCTGTGTCACAAGAGACTATTTGCACTGGTGGATTCCCAGATATGTGGTGGATTGTTCCGACATTCAGAGGAGCTCAAATTCCTAAGGATTTGTCCAACCCCCAAAATGGACAACCCTCAGCCGTAAGCCATCCTGATATGAGAGATTCTGTGGGTGGGCCATGTACGCTGCACAAAGTCAGAGGCGAAAGTCCAACCACAACACGGATGATTTCTACCCAACGACCAACCTGGTAGGAAAGGCTCTATGAATATCGCATACAAAAGGCTCAGTAGGCTTTTGAGGAGCACAAACCTTTTATTGGAAGGATCCCCATAAAACCGCGTTCCGAAGTGGGGGGCTCCTCCTGGCCAAACGGTTAAGCCTCTCAGTACTTGTCTAGAAATATCGAGAAATGACCATTACATATAATTCTCAACAAGCATGAAGCAGTTTCAAGTCGTGCGTGCAAACAAAATTCCAGCAGAGAATATAATTACCTTCGCCTACGATGATATTGCAAACAATCCCAAGTAAATCTTACGTACTCCGTTTGCCATCTGATAGGAACTGGACTGTCAAAAAGGCGTTACGATGTTTGGCCTTAGAAGGTATTTCTCATGGATATGAATCATGGATGGAGTCGCCCGCAGGAATTTATGAGCGTGAAATGACACTGCGTGTCAATACACAATATCAACCGTAGAGTAGACTAATCAGTTTCACTGTATTACAGAATGGTAAATTAATTAAACAATCACTGATCATTGGGAAATCTCGGGCAAGCCACTAGGGCATTCAACCATCCAGTTGCGGCCTCACAGCTTAGTTCACTGTTTTTACCTTCCAAGCTAGCGTTCATGTCAACAGCACCACCAAAGTTTCACGACGTGTATCAGTGCCCGAAACCATAAACAGCGCGTCGTTCATGAGGTGTATGAGGTGACCACATTCTTGAGAGTGTGGCGTATTGTGGATGCGCCATTGGGAACCGGCATTCAAAGAATCAAGGTGCTTATTGGTTCCGAACAGGGCTCGTCTTTGTGCTTGACCGGCAAGTTACCCGATCTTTCGGTAAATGGACTGCGAGTCAGGCTGCTTGGACGTAGAATTGCTTAACTACAAACGGCAAAATGGTGTTGGTGCGGAACTCTGTCGCTTCCATTTTGCCGTCAACCTCATGTCCAGAGTACACTCAAATTTTCACGCAACTCTCACTTGCAAACTATTCTTGCGTTAACGAGGGACTCGAATGAAGCTCAGCCGAATATTTTATCCATGATATCTTTCATATGCGTGTGCCGTAAAAGGCAGATCATCCATTGTTACAAAATGAAGCTGATAGAAAGTCGGGGAGTGTGCTTGCCTGATTGGTTGTCGAAAAGTTTCCAGTAAGTCAAAGAAAAGATTCCTCCGTGATGTTATCCTGTAATAGCCCGAATGCTGTATCAACCAAATCAAGCAGCGGTTCATGGGCAGTGCACTCAGTTACTGAACAGCTTAAATTAGAATTTCAGCTGTGGTTCAGTTGAGTACTAATGAGTGGCACGCACTTCAGTATAGCGCCTAGTTCTCATGTGTGCTTCATTCTTTGAGCTACTGAGCTAGACGAGAGCTACTTGGTCGTGCTTCTAGGTAACTCCCGTCCAACCCAACTACAAGCACTCAGCTTAAGGAGCAAATCCAACAACTATGCCTGGCAAACAGCCCAACAATCACATTTTTCCGTTTTCAACATTCTGTGATGGCCGTGGAAGTAATCTAAGTTAAGATTGAGCAGATCCTAGATGTCAGTTATTTGATAGGCTTCAAATGGGTAGGTACTGTAATATAATAAATATGGAGAACACCATTGTCACATGGTAGCTCTACGCAGCTATGTATGGAGACAAAGGGACTTTATTAAAACTGCATTCATAGAGTTCATAGAGTGCTCCACAAGTTCATGATAGAATCCCCGTGAGGAGGTGAGTATCTCGAATCAAAGATGCTCGAACCGGGTGGTTGACAGTCTGACCAATCAAGGTGTGCCTTCGTTTGGTATGTGTCCTGCACGTGACACCCGTCCGGATGATGTGATGTTCGGTTATTAGAGACGGCTGGCCTCCGGATATAACATTATTTCTCATTAGTGTACACAAATATGTTGATATTTTCGAAAACATATCTTATTATGCTATCAGGAGCGTGACTTCCAAGTGGCTGATGGAACTAGCTGAAGTAGAGAGTTGCCTCCAACCAGCTTCACGTATTCAAACCATAGGAGATACTGTGTCCCGTGATAGAAGAATAAACTGACGTCCAAAAATTCGATTTCCTATTCCCATGTTCATGTGGCCATGCAAACAGAACACTAATGCAAGTTAATTTAACTACTGATTATATCCAGTGGGGTTCACGAAACAATACTCGCTATCCATTCACTTCATTTTGTTAACTGCTGAAACGATACATCGCATAGGAAATGTGTGGATAAATAACTCAAAGGTGGACAAATTCTTTTAACAGACCGTAATTGTTTGCATTGGCAGTAATGAACTGTGGAACTTTTTATATGCTTCCGATTTCCCTAATCACCAATTAGCCCAGGCCGATTGCGCAACAACTGGGCTAATGCAGCTTGTGAGAAAACCCATAGGTTTGTGGAATATTACCATAGGATTTCCATTTCCGCGACGTTTTTGCTGCGATTTCGTATGCGCGGGAGCGCCGCACAACAAGCTACTCTTCAACATTACCTTAACCTTCCGGTTCATTTACAGCGGTCCCGATGACAATGTGTTCATCTTCTACTCTGGCCATGGTGGGAATTCCCATATTTCCTTCCCGCGTTTTTAGCACACAGCGTTTTCCAACTGAGGCTTAATTGTGGATAGATTGAAGAGGCTTAGATAAAACTATGTTGCCGGATAACCATTGATTTTTCCTCATAAAAGAGAGTTTGAAGTTTAAACTGTCCTACACATCGAGCGGAAAAATGGAACAGAAGCTATGGGGTTCGAACGTTTCTCTCAAGAGTGATATTTCAGGCAGGTAAGTTTGGTAGTTCTCGTCTGGTCGCATTCAATGTTAAAAGCAAATCGATGATGTTTTACTAAGTTTAGGGTTGCTCAAGTCACATGATTTTGCGGTTGATTCATTTGGACCACTGAGCAATCTTAGATACAATAAATAACGAAGCAGGTCGTATCGGGTAACTCCTGAGGCGCAGATGCTCTTTTTTTATTTCTTGAGAGAGCGTGAATCTTTGGCACTATGAAGAGGTTTTGTATTTTTGTATGAGGAGGCAGTCTGTGATGAAAAACCGAGAAGCTAGGTATAACTGTTCCATCTTTATTGGGAATCATCAGTGGTGTGCTTAGTAGTTGCATCATTTAACTGTTCGGCCACGGGCGGCCAACTAAAGGCCTAATTCATCTGCCCTTAGTCAGGATATAACTTCGTTTATCCTTCAATCAAGGGATATACATCACTGGTGACTACCTCCTCGAGTGACACCTTCTCACATAAAAAGTCTGTTTGTCGTTTTGATGGATTGTTATTCCCTCTAAACTACTTACAATCTGTTGGTAATGCGATGACATTTGGATTTTTCAATTTAATGGAATTCACCCTAACTTTTCATGAAACGTGATTACGACGGAATTTCCACCTCCAAAGATTAATACACAGCCGATGGGATGTAGAAATTGGATATTTGGTTAAAAAAGTCCGTGAAGTTGCCAGTCGGAGTGGTCTGAAAGCCCCATCGTCCAGGGGAACAAAATACATTTAACAGGGTACCCAGCCATAACTCCCGGAGGAGTAAGTAAAACGCATTCATACTTTGTCCTCCAACTGATCCTGGTAAGCAGCATTTCCAAGAAAGCAAAACGCATCCAGCTGGAATACGCATTCTGTGTCTACCTGCTATTCTGCCCAAATGAATCATGTGGGCTGAGAAAATGCTAAGGTGCCAATGCGCAGACGGAAACAGTAGGAATGCTGGGATTAGTCTGAAACCCGGACTCTCGGTTGAGTAAGTTCACGCTTTAATCGGTCAGCTATCTTGAGCGCACGAGTGTTTTCCTTCTTTTTTGCGACAGATCACTGCCAGAACGTTGAATGATACCCTCGCCTACATGTATTCAAAACGAATGCACAACAAATTGGTGCTGTACTTGGAGACTTGCTCTTCCGGCTCTATGTTTCGCGATGTTCTGATTTCAAATATGGGAGTTAAGTAGCATGATTTTTCGGCTGGCTCTGGTGGAGAAACTGTGAAACAGCCTCCAGAATGTCCCTCATGTATGTTTCAACAACCACACTGGCCCAGCCGAATCCAGCTAAATGTTCAGTATATAAGAGTGTTTAGCAAGTTCCGCCAAATCTGAGTTGAAGAAGTAATTATGTTTGAGGGCGAGTCAAAGACTGCGCTCTCTAAACGAATTTTCACCGACATTCTTAGTAGTGTGTCCGTTCCAGACTTCTTGTAGTTCAACAAATTCTGTGAGTCACACCATCTGTTCTCCGATAATTTACATCACTGTTTCACACTTTCTGATAATGATCGATTCGTTCATTTATTTGAACTCCCCGAAACTACAGCCTACTTGACAAAAGCAACTAAAGAAAATGAAGAATTTTATTCTGTTGTTTGCAAAGATGAGCAAATCAAAGTTTGTCTCGCAAATGAATACTCTTATGCATGGATTACGGATTCGGAATACGTGATGTTTTGGAAAACTGTTGCAGATAAACCTGTCAGTTGTGAATACGTAGTCCGGTGGTAGTCAGCACCAAGTAGTTGTCCATTCCATTCTCTAACCATTTATTTTCAATGAGCAAGTGTAAATCCTTGGGTGACAGCCGGGGCAGGTGTACTTGGGAGTCAGCAAATACTACTGACACCTGTGAACGCGGCCGAATTTTTTTGTTTTGGATGCGGAAACCCCTTGTTCACGCGCCAGGCAGATGTACACTGTTCAACGTACTTTACCCAGTCTATCGCATCGATGCATGCGGCTATCCAGCAATCATTTCTGTATCGAATACTTCGCAGCGTGTGGCTTATTCGTCAACATCAACTTGTCTACTCAACCCAAAACTGAACCTCAGAATACAGAGAGAACATGTGGTGCAGCAAAGTCAAACGTTTCGCTTGTGGTTTATTTTAGCTTGCTGGGTAAAGTTTTTTCTTTTGGCCGGCACCGCAATCAGCAATATGTTCTCTCAGTGATACGACTGATGAGGTTCTTAATGTCATTTTCGGTTCAGATTCCCAGGGCGAGACTATCAAACGTATGGGTACAAGTCTGGCGTAACTCGCCCTCCAAAATGGAGACCGCCTGACGTCCATAGTGTCTGGTTGGAGACTGCATCGGTGGCTCGAAACCATGTAGGAAAGAGTTCTCGCTGTCATTCTTGATTGGGATCGCCTGAGTGAGCGTCTGGAACTGCAGGCACATGGGAATGATTAAGGTAGGTAGTCATAAGTGTTCTTCTCATCCACGTTTATAATTTTCTCTCGCATAGGGCTTCAAATGAACTTTGAATGCACGAAGGGGAGGCCTCAGTGTACAACACAGATGCTGAAAATGATGACGATGTTGATGATAGTGAGGATGATGAATTCCTTGGAGTGTCAAATCCTAAAATTGTGTTGTATATGTATGTTGTCCTGGCACAGTGGAGTTGTCTATGATTCATCAGTAGTATGTGTAATTCCATAGCTCGGTTGTCTTAACTCTAGTGGGTGCACTTGTTTCGCCTACATTGGATTCACTTTAAAGTTGCCTAAGCTGATCCGTGTGTTTCCCGTAGCCCTCTTTTCTCATTATCTCCCAACCGCGCACAGAATGACTTGGAAGAGCGTACATTGGAAAAACGGTAACAGGAGGTTAAAAGGGGGACTGATGAAGTACGGTGAGATGGTGAGTCACAAACTGTCACGAACGGATCCAGTCAAATGATTGTGAAGAACCAAACTGTAATGAAAGTGAGCGTGTTTATCGAAATGACAGTTGTATTTTGTTACCTATGGAAGGTGACGTTCAATGTTGAAAATACATGATTGGGACCTTCAGTTTCCATAGACGAAGTTCAGCAAAGTTACCAGTCCAGTCATCTAGATATTCAAGCCCAGACCGTGTCACTTTTGGGATAAACAAGTAATGGCATTGAATGCCTTTTGCTCTATAACCTTCTGTGGAATGGTGCAAAAGGACTTCAAAACTATATGAATCATCCTAAAGTAACTCAGATAAAGAATAGACTTACATGATGACTGAAATGTTCATCTAACTGTTAACACTCGAAGAGCCGGTCAATACGTGGCCACGTGATGTGGTTTCCCGTGATTGAACGATGAGTGACGCTCTATGCTGTCTAAGTAAAAGCCAGGTACATTGCTGCCCAATCCCTTGTCTTTGAACTGTCAATTATTCAGTCATTAGCCGGAAGGTCGCCGGCTCCTAATTCCCTACTGAAATGAGATGCGCATTGTTTCTGATTCCCAATAAAGATGAGACAGCCATACCTGGAATAGCTTCTTAGTTTTTCAGCATATATTGGCTTAATTAAGCGGATGAAATATCCTATCGAATGAGAAAGTTCTGCTAGGCGGTGCAAAGCGAAGTACACAATTACACACGTAAAATCGATCGTTATAAGTACGTCACAGACTCGTTGTAGTGCGATTTATTTTTAAACTGTACTCTGTGACGACGTCCTCAGTTAACTAGCTGGCTGAGTTAAACGATTCAGTCAGGTGTTCAAGTTCCAAATTAAATATTATTTTTGTGTGGGTACCACTTGCGAACGAGTTATTTGTGGTTTGTAACGAATAGTGTGGGGTTATAAGGCTTGCTTTGATGAAAAACAGTGATCCTATGCTTTCGTTCATTTTATAGTCGGCATTACAGTGTAGAACTACAGTTACCGGATTGACTGCTTCTTCATTTAAAAGAACAGGACTCTATCTGTGTTCACAATGCACTGATAGACAAGCGTCTATTTCTTTATTTCAGGCAGTCGGAAGTCTGCCAGTTGGAAAATATCAAGGTCGTTATGATCTATCGATGCATTCCCAAGACGGACGTATAGCAGTATGCATTCAGCGCAATATTTGATATTTTGAATTGTCTTTTGGCTAGTCATTTTGAGCGCAATTGTAATGTTACATGAACCAGGTTACAAATCCGCATTCCAATGACAGTTTGGGTTGATTAGATATCAGTAAGTGCTATTTTGAATTATCTATTGGAGCGGTCACTTCGAACGCCATTATATGTTAAAGTAACCAGGTGACCAATGCACATTCCAATGCCAGTCCAATAAGTTGGGTTGCCAAGAAATCGATTATGTCAATCACTTCACCAGCAGAAATGCTTAACACCATGAGACTTGCGATCGTCACAGAAAGCTTAATTAAGATTAGCCCAATTATATCAAGTAGCAGATATGTGATGGAAATAAGGGTCGCTGTGACCAACAAGGTGACAAAAAGCCCCTCCATATGTTTTGTTTGAAATGTCCAAAGATTGTGACAAGTGGTAGTTAACTCGACTAAGGTAGTTGACGGCCCTGTTAATGATTCTCGGGTTTGTAGATCCATGTGGAATAATTGGGGACTCGAGCGTGGTTTCACGCTTATACACTTGTCTCGCGTGAATTGGGAAAAATGTCACAGCCTGTTTGATTTCTCTTTCTAAAATTTGTCCGTTAGTCACCTCAAAATGAGTGGTCATGTTGGTTTTGGCCAAAATCCTTGTATAAATTGTAGCGGTAACGAATGCCCCCAGTGGGAAGCCATTGACGAGAGGATAAGGAAGTATGTTCCAGTTGGCTTCAAACGCCTAGGCGGGCGGAAAATGAAGCTCGAAACCTAATACTATGATTTGCCTTTCTCGACCGGGGCAATTTTCGCAAACGCGACAACCGATGTAACCACGTAGGACAAACTCCATCACAAACAGGAATGTGGCGACGTAACTAAACCAACCAGAATTGGTCTGGCGCAAGTCAAAATGATAGTGATGGTAAACGTTGACGCAGCTCAGGTGAGAGTCATATAATTCTATCACACACAACACACATAACCAAGTAAATATCAGGGTGACAAAACGGTTTTAGTCAAAATTTTATCCGATATGTTAAGATTGTTATTGAGGATACTGCACTAAATGACTTTTTAACAGGCCGTAATAGCGATCCAAACGTTAGAATCCTTCAACTAGCAAAAATGAAATGCCACTAGTTGACCCGTTTCAAGTCAGATCATTCGAGCGTCCGGTTTAAACAGGGCTATTAAGAAACCATTCCAAGTATACAAATGACCAACGTGAAACTCTAACGAAACACACTACGAGGATATTCGACCGACTGAACGATCTGGCGGTTTCGAAGCATCGGATAACATTCTCTAATCGTTTTGAGGTTATGTTACACCTTACCCAGGATAGCGTGACCAGACCTGGTGCCTGCATTACAAGGAAGATTTGGACAATGTCCAGGTGGTTAATGACTTGCTATTAATGGTTTCACAATTGTCCAGGGTCTCGTTACGAAGAAGGACCTCAAAGCACTGAGGAGTTTTCATCTGTGGGGAAAAGCTACGGACGTTCAGGAAAAGTTCAGCGATTGCGAATGTTTAGTGGATATCTACACAGTGAGTGGGATTTCATTCGAAATGTCACCCACATCGAAGGGCAACCACTTATTGAATTTAGAGCAACCTCAACGCTGATGTACTTGTTAGTCATGCATTAGCGTTCACGTGGGAATGCAATTTCCGCAACGGTGAACTCATTTAAGCGAATTTAGGGCGCCGCCACAATTGTGGATGCAGAATTGCACTGGTGAAGACACCTGCCTCTAACTACAAGCAATCAATCGGTCAGTTCCTCTACTTCAGATCCCAGGCCAGTCATACTCCCAGTGTCTTAAGGGACTCACCATGGTTCCGTTTTATTTAGACAGATAGGTTCTTGAGATACGCTGCTTCTTTCGGCTACCGGAGAGACTGTTATCGATACTAAGAACCAAGATGATTGGTGCACAAATATGAACTTTGTATTAGTTCATTAGGGCCTGTCATGAGCACACTAAGCGTGGTGAATTTCGGAAGAGGCCGCCGCGAACCCCTAGATATTGACCAGCTTCTCTGATATGGTAAGTTGTGAAGGTGAGTTATTCATTGATTAAGATTGCAACTCTGTCAAGCTACTGCGGTCATCTTTTAACGTTACTTGTCCTGTTTTCCTTGAAAAGGTGTGGTAAGGTATTAAAACGTTGCATCTCCTGGATAGTAGTAAGGTGGATAGGATGGTATGGATACAGATGATTATAGATATACCGGATTTATTCGCGCATAGACAGATACATACATACATACATACATACATACGTACAGCCAGACAGGCAGACAGACAAACAGTTTAGTGATGTTCTACGTAAACCCAAAATGTTGTACAGAAGAATGAATTTTGGCGTAACATGTGTTACTCTGGCAACCAAGTGATATTACATAGATTGTCCTTGATAATGAGTAGTCTAGGAAGTCGATTCCGCCAGTCAGCGTTGACAGAGCTTCTTCTTAATTCCAGCCGAGTGTTGCAAACAGACAAACATCTTTGCAAGGCGCACCTGTTTTCAATGTCTCGAATCTTGATGCAGCCCACAACAGAGGAAGAACACGAAACCGCTCGTCGACAACTGCACCGTGCACTTCAGGTTTGTAGTTTCTTTTTCTTGTGCAATTGATTCCAAAAAAGTAATTGAACGAAAGATCTTTGTTTATTTTAGGTAAGGATTGATTTGTGTATTGGAAAATAGCTGTTGAGAATGCATGGGATCACGTAAACGGTTATCAGGTGTGTATTTTAGCGGCCGTTTCATTCAGGTCATCATCGAACGTGGTCCGTTTAGATGTCAGAGAATTCTTCTAGAGCCTGTCCATAATCTCGCATAAATTTCTTCTCACTAGGTCATCCAGATATCAAACGTGATCCGTTCAGATGTGCGAGAATTCTTCTACAGCCTGTCCATAATCTCGCATAAATATTTTCCTCACCTCGATCAGCTTGGCTACATTGTCAAGGAAACGTTCCACGACATCATCATGGATGTGAAAACCCACTATAAGCCAACAGCGAAAGGCTTGTCCAAGATGGATGAGCTCATAAAGGTGTGTACCCTACTGGCCAATGTATTCACACTTGGTGAGCCTCACTCCCAAAGCTACTCCTATTTAACTTACAGCAAATGACCTTTACGTTAGGAATTTTAGGGGCAAATACGATATCCAGATCGCAAACACCCTCGTTCTTTTCTTCAAATTGAAGGTTCACCACGCAACACGGTGTTTATTAGTTCAACAGTTTGTGGGTCGCTTTTCAAACGACTTTCGAGTCTAAGCCCGGTATCCCAACGATGGCCCGTGGAAAGTAGAGATGATGTAGGTAAATGGGAATTTCATACAATTCAAACTGTTACGGGATAAGATCTCTTAATTCCTAGTCTTCCGAGCAAACTGTGATGCCATGAGCAAAGAAGCTTGCGGTATACGAGCACTCATGAGGCGAAACTGATACGAATAACGTTACGAAGAACACGTCAGGCGACATCTTCCTGCCAAGACAAGATATTCCTTTTAATTTTCGAGAGACAGGGCGAAACGTTGGTAGTATGCAGGCACTTTCCCATTTCTGTATGATAATTACGTCTGTGATGAAAACCTGGGAAGCAATGTACACTTGTTCCATCCTTATTGAAAGCTACCAGAGGTGACCTCAGTGGATGCCACAACCAATCGCTTGACAACGGGCAGCTAACCAACAGCCCGATTAATCCGCAGTAATTCACGATAGAGCGTCCTTGGAGTGAGTAAGTGAATATATCAAGATTGACAGCAGCTGAGTTATGTTCTCGGAGTAGGGTTCAGTTCAGTTCAGATCAGTTCACTTCACTTCACTTCAGTTAAGTTAAGTTCAGTTCAGTTCAGTTCACTTCAGTGCAGTTCAGTTCAGTTCATTTCAGTTCACTTCACTTCAGCACAGTTCAGTTCAGTTCGGTTCAAATCAATTAGGCACGGTTCAGACCTCAGCTCGCCTGGCTGGCCACCTTATTATTCCCTGCATGAATAGACCCAGTGGGCCTCGCGTTATAGCTGGCGTAACCAGAACACCAGGACAAGGTTTTAGAATTAAGTCGGGAGTGACATGGAACAGTCGTGACGAGAGTTTCCTGGTTTTCCTACGGACCGGCTAACAACATTTGGCAAAGCGAAATTCGTCTTGCAGTTTTGGCCGAAATTATTAGTATTGTTATTCATAACCGCAAAATTTAGAGGATCATTTATCGTACAACTCAACTTTCAACTAAAATAACGCTGGAACCCTCGGTGCGATGATACGGCAGAAGACCAAGCCCGAATTCATATCAGTATACTTGTTTTATTTTCAGCATGTGGTTCTTTCAACTTTTGGACATCCAATTCCAAAGATCTGTTGATTCAACTCAAAAATGTTATTCTGTACAGAGGAAATCCATTGAAGAGCATAGACATAACACTGGTTCGGTTGCTTTCATAAGATTTAATCTAACTGTGCAGCATGGTTAACCACATAGAACCCAGACACTTCCCTGTCCGGATGACCAACTTATATAACTTCGGTGAATTATCAACACACCAAGTTGCCTGATTGATTTCGAAAATTTCTGAAACCGTCTTGATTGGTTTCTCTTCCTCCACATTCACGATCGATAGTTATTGCAACCAGAACCATAACTTAACCTGGACGTCTGTCGCCATTTCAAATATCTCATTATCCACACAACAGGATTAGCAACAGAAACCGGATTACTTATATGGCTGCTGAATAATTTTAGACAGCTGGCGAACAATTTTGCCGTTCTTGGGGCTCATCAAGTAGGCGCACTTCGAGAGTTCGCGTGAATCTTCTGTTCGAGTTCAGCATACAGTTAAAGCGCACCATTATCAGCGACATTCAGGTGGGTTCAGTTGTTTCTCCTGTCAAAATCAAATTCGTATGCAAGTGGATGCAGTTTCCCCATTTCGGTTCGAGTAGAATATAAGTCGACGTAAACGCGGGTATTGCGACTACCTGATGGGCCCCAAGACCGACGAAATCGGTCACAGTAGTACTCCGTATTTGGTTTCGTAGCGTCCGTTTCACTCATATGCTACATAGCTGAAGACGTATGCGTGTTCCCGCAATCAGCGAAGGGGCTTACATCAAAACACATCAAAATATCCAGAATTCAGATATGCTGATAATCGCCAACAATACCTAGTTATACAGTTGTCTGCAGCGTTTCGTCGTCTATCAGGCTGTCTACTAACAAGGCCCGCCAAATAAGTCTGATGTTTCGTATCAAACTTTCCTAAATACCACCACGAGATGGCCATTTTCTCTCGGGAATGCTGAATTATGTTGAGGGTCGTTAGGATGAATCTTGTGTGAACATACATTCCTGTTCGGTCAAAGCATTCTTAACCATGAGTCCAAACCAGTTTTGGATATGCATGACCCACAGTATATATTATGCGTGAAGAATTTTCCGCTTGTACGCCTAGGAGGATATCCCGGCTGAGATTCTGTTATCTCTTTATCTTCAGGTTCCTGAGGTAGCTCAGCACACAGCTCATCTAACGGAGCTGTGCAAAGCCGGATACGATGCCGAAACCCTCATCGAGTCTGTCCACAACGTCTGTTCCTAACGGACACCCGAGCTGTTGTCTGATGTTACCAAAATAATATGAATTGCAACTGGACCGTACAGTGTTCCGCCATCGGTACAAGACATGGGTTGTATTTTCCATCGAACTAGCTGTCCAGAAATCTTTCGATAAAAACCCAATGAATTCAGCCAAAACCGTCCCGATTCTCCGGCATTGTTGTCTCATCAATACGCCTTCACCAATCGGACGCACTTAAGCACGTTAGATGTACAGGACAACTAAAAATAGGCCAATGAATCGGCAGAAGTGGGACAGTTTATCGGTCATCTGTCAACTGCTCAAATTTCAATTTTTCTATTCGCTCTCCTTCCAGTCGTCTTCCACTCACACCAGTCCGTTACAACCTCAAAGAATGCTAGTTGAAGTCGTTGGGAAGGCGTCAGTCTGTCTAACAATTGGATTGCGATGGAGTCGTTTGGAATCATCTGTTTTGTTTTCTAACGGCACTCGCAAGCTGAAGTTGTATTAGATTCATTAACTTGTCTACGCACGCGAGAATTGTTTGTGCGTGTGAGGCTGCACCGACTCCAAGCTAGATAAATCTAGTCCAGGACCATAATCCAGCCATTCCAAAGAAGATTTGGAGGAACAAGTTGCGCGGAACGGCGAGACTGATTACCAGAGAAAGAAGAATACCTGCTCAGGAAGTGACCAATAAACGCCAAGTGACCCAACCGATGCAAAACGATGATAGGGAAATGCAGAATCTAAATCGATGTACCTTGTCAGAGAGCATTATCTAGTTACTACAGAGAAGTTTTGGATACATCGGATGCGGAGTACCGCACAGAAATTAGCACAATGGAGAGACCGATTACCAGGGGAGGAAGAATTCCTACCCAGGAGCTCACCAATAAAACGCCAAGCGAAACAACAGACCGGTTGGCCATGCGATTGACACACAACAAAATCTGTACGACTATTCTTGAAACGACCACCTACGAAGAAGATTGCTGAAAACCCTTCAGCATGCCACTATCGGTCTCCTCTTTCTGGGTGTCATTAGATACGCGTACAATGTGATTTTCAATTACAGCATAAATTTGATGGAAAATTACAGGCAAATCAACGCCGCCGAGTAGATGCGGTGTGA
>NW_008752139.1:266240-309097 GCF_000715545.1 Opisthorchis viverrini | reverse complement strand
AAGAAAGAAAGAGAGCTTGAGAAAATTTGGCCGCCATTCAGGAAAGGGCTAGGCAGAAAACGGCAAATAGAAAGGCACGAACGTTCCGCATAGGCACGAAGGTCAAGTGGAAGGATCACCAGAATCCTGGAAGGAGTGGATCGCGGAAGCTAGGCAGCCGATGGCAAGGGCCGTCTGTAGTCACCAACCGCCGGGGGAACGTCCATACNGAACGTCTATACCATTCAAGATGGTCGGGGATCGAAAGTAGTGAATGGGACACAGCTTCGCAAGCGGCATGATACACCCGAAGAGCGGCCGAGTAGACCCACTGCCGAAGCCGACCTGACGGAGGTAAATGAAAATCGATGGCATGCGAACGAGCTTTAAGGGGTGGAGGTGTGTAACGGCGATACTACCGATCGGGAGGCACGCGATTAGTATGTGTTGTTCGTAGAATTTCGCTTTGTGTCGATTGAAAAGTGGAATTCTGTTGCGGAATTCGCGGGGCCACTTTGTAACATTTGCTTTTATTTGACCGACGAATGATTGGAGGCAATGAATCTCCAGGAAGACTCGTTCGGGAGAAGATCTGTGTCCAGGTTTTGTAACTAAGATGCAGATTAGAGTTTTGCTTCCTTGTTCAATGGTCTGTAACCGGTCAGTTGGCATTTGCCGAATAGATAACTCCGCAGCGAAGGTTTTCTTCCTTTCACTGGTATTCAAATAGCTGCTGAGCTTGTCGATTTGGAATGTGCCGACAACATCGTCCTCGTCTTCGAAGAGGAGAAAAAAGTACTGGTATGTAGAAATGAATCGACCAAATCCATCCCCTAGTTTGTCATGGGCTTTGCATCCACACTGTTAGGACATGGTCACGAACATGATATCACTGAACGCGCCACAAAGAGAGGCGCTTGTAATTGTGGAGCGTTGTGTTAGTTCCGATCGTAGTGTGACATGAAGTCACTACAGGGATCTCTAGGGCTTGGGTGACGATCGTTCCGCTGTGCAGCGGAGACTCCAATCGAAGAGTGCTTACAGCAATGAAAGCTGCGTTGGTTTGCTCATGTAATTCGCACACCAGTGATCGTTGGCTAAGAGATACTGTTTTCTGTTCCCGGTTTAGGGTAGCGTAAGCAGATCTGGATGGGGGGTGCAAAGGCGATTATGAAAACCCTGGATACTGTCGGTGCTACACATCTTCCAGGATGGAATCTGCCTGATCCTCCTGTAAATGGTTGGAGACGGTGCAGCATATGGCGGTTATTCGGTGTCATTTGCATTATTCTCGTCAGCTTCTATCCAGATTGTCTGGATAAGGATGTGGACGCTTCTGGATGACTGTGGCAGACTAGCATCAACTCTTTCTCACCCACTTTTTTCTTCGACTAAATTACGATTGTATGGGAGCGAACACTGATGTGCTTTCGATGATGATGGAACTATAAAACAGGATTGCTACTGCTGTCAGGTAGGCCGACGGATTTTCCTTTTTTTAGAACCCCACAAGGAACCATTTGCATGGGACACTAGATTACCTCCTCAACAGGAGTTTGGGATAATCTCTCGAGGTGAAAGGGGAGCATCTGTATTTGGCTGAGGCAATATTCGGTCTCTTCAGTGGTCTTGGCGACTGAGTGTAGGAAGTTTCAAATTCAACCGCAATGTAGGTTCGGGAATTCATGTGGAATTAAGATGTATTTGGGTACCAGCAAGATGTGGCCGTGTATTTTCCCTCAGTAGCTATCATCTAGCTCGAAAGCGCATTTTTTTGGAATCACCAGCTATACCCCGGTGTGAGCCAAAGACAAAAATAGGCGTGTAAGTGAAAATTTATTCTGACAATAAGAGTGTAACTGTTGGTGGCTCAGTGAATAATGAATCATCGTGTGTTGTGACTCGCTTGAGTAATTTGAATGTATGTTGTCACGTGTTCACTGATGCTTCTTTATCAAATTACTGTTAAAGCCAGATCGGATCATGTCCATGAGAGCTGGTGATGTAACAGAATAAGACAGTTGACTTATAGATCTAAGAGGATGGCAGGGGACATTGTCACTGATTTTTCTTAGGGGATGGATTCTTCAATGAATATCTGTACAATGCATACCTCTGAAACAAGTAGCCTGATATCATCTCGTCGGTGATTCAGTGCCACATAGGGAGAATACCAAGTACTTTACTCAACCAATTGTTGGCCTAGACAGATGCCAGCTCAGCAAGTCTTGCGTTGAAATTGATGCCAATTTCTGCCATCGACGAATAATCCTTAAAAAGGCATTTGAGCACTTTCCGCTTCGCCGGTACACGTCTACTGCTCAGCATTACAAGATTTGCGTTTCTGTTCACAATTTTGTTTAGCAGCCCTTTTTGTTGACGTAGCAACTTCAACGAGGCTTTCGGTGCGTGGTATCTAGAAATTGAGTGCGATGTTAAAAACTTCGGAAGTTCTCATTCTGCTAACTCTGGTCCATTTAGGGAAGCTACCTCTATATTTCCTTTAAGTTTATCCCGGACAAATCCGCTGTGGAACGAATGCATTACGTTATCTAACTGTTGTGTTGAAAATCACTGTAAGCATGATGAGCAACCAATAGATCACATTTAGATAAGTTCGTTTTTCAACCTTATATGGGATGATGTGATATGAGGTTCGAGATATCTTGCTCCTAAGCTCTACAGCAGCATATGACCCGCTGTAGTGAGGTTATTTTTTTTATCACAACTGTATCCGCCATTTGGACCATAACCTGGGTTCTCCACAATATGAAATAATAATCGCTGCCTACCTGGCAAAACAACGGAAGGAGGCGCGAGGACTGAACTAATGCCAGGTTGCTCAAGCCTAGCCAGGAACAGTTGAGATGCTGAGGTTGGGTTCGAACCACTGACCTTCCGGTCCGTGAGATGTCGCCTTGACCGCTGAGCTTTCAGAGCAAGGGAAGGTTGTTTAGAGTGCAAGATTCCTGATGATTAGGATTGTCGGATAAATAAACCAGAACTGGTGTGGCACAATTATACTCTATTCATCACCTAGATGGAACTCAATTTCATATGTTCTTTTGATTGAGTCAAACTCCTAGCGATATCTTGAGGTATTTTCCGCTGCATTGTGCCACGGGTCTAGACAGTCTACTGTTTCTTCCCAACCCCCCTATTCATGGTATCGTAAATTTGTGCTCCTAGTCGGAGTAAATTTCGCTGTTTAGCATGAAATTTCTACGTTTGAATGTCACTAGTCGGGTTGTGATAGCTCTCAAGCTGTCATACAGCGTGCTGGGAATGAAGCATTTGGCAAATTGGCAGATCTGGATAACTTTATTGTCCTTCCAGAGTGAACACATCTTGAAAACCCTATCACGCTAGTCACTTGAGCCTTGTCTCCTGATCCAATCCACACTGATTTCGCTCTGTCTAGACGCGTATTGATTCTGTCCAGTGACCACCGCCTTCTACAGCTTGCGTAAACTCATTCTTGTGACGTAACTACCAAGTGAACGTGAACGAAATTATGCCTATGGCCTGGAGATTTAGATTAGCATTCATACACACGCACTCTCAGTTTGGATGGATGTTGTGTTCCAGGGTTGTGCAGGAGGGACTTTCCATTAACCAGATGAGATCATGTTAAGAGATTAGCGTCGGCCGGTACGAGAATAACACAACTGATCCACACGCGCGACTGTGAGAGAATAATCGTTAATGGAAAGTACTTAATTACTTATATTCCCCAGAACGAATTAAGGATGCGCGGTGCACTTATATACTTGCTCGTTGACCGAAGTACTGTTCGAACTCGCAACCCGTAAAACCATTCGCGTTTTCATCGGGAAAGCTGTTAACGTCTGTCCGATTTGCTGTATACCAATACACATTTCTGCAATTGCTCAAATGCTTGGACCAAATAATTCAATTCGACTCACATCCGATCAACATGGAGTACATTTGGATTTGCCCACTCGTTCCTGAGTCATTCGTTTACTGGAGCGCTCTCCATCACTACAACGTAAAAAAGCAATTAGTAGCGTTCCTAAGACGCGAATACTGTGACTGCGTTCTTAAAAGACCCAAGTTATTCACAACTTGTTGAGCACGATCGTCCGCCGATCGGTTCACGGTCGCATATTTAATGGAATATATTCGCCTACTCAGATAGTTCTTACAAATATATAATGAAAAACTGAAAATATAGCATCGCCGGGACTAAATCCCAAACGGGCAAATTTTACCTTACGGTGTCTTCAGCACTAAAACCATTAGTTCACTGTTCCTGTTTTATATGAGTGCTTTTGACGGTGTCCACCTTGCTGCATTATTGCAACATCTCGCTGTTGCATGCAAACGACAATGTTTGATAGGGCATGTGCATGACAGTTTTGACAACCGAACCTGGTCCTCATAACTCTCTGTTCAGACAAGCGCTTTGCGAGGAGTTGATCCCTTCTCCTTTTTGTTTTGTCAATCTATGAGCTACTTATTACCAACTCTTTCTACTGGTGTAAGTAGGTGGCATGAGTTCGAATGAGACGTTTCTATCTTTTATTCATATTCTCCCTGTTACNATATAGCATCGCCGGGACTAAATCCCAAACGGGCAAATTTTACCTTACGGTGTCTTCAGCACTAAAACCATTAGTTCACTGTTCCTGTTTTATATGAGTGCTTTTGACGGTGTCCACCTTGCTGCATTATTGCAACATCTCGCTGTTGCATGCAAACGACAATGTTTGATAGGGCATGTGCATGACAGTTTTGACAACCGAACCTGGTCCTCATAACTCTCTGTTCAGACAAGCGCTTTGCGAGGAGTTGATCCCTTCTCCTTTTTGTTTTGTCAATCTATGAGCTACTTATTACCAACTCTTTCTACTGGTGTAAGTAGGTGGCATGAGTTCGAATGAGACGTTTCTATCTTTTATCTCATATTCTCCTGTTACCCTTTCTCATTCGTCGCTTGTATTCAATTTTTATGTTCATGACCATTTTCTTCAAAAGTAAATGACAATAGTGATATTGTGATTAGTCGTGACAACCACAGGTCAGAAAGTTACGCGGCATTACAAACTGAATTGAATGAGAGTACTAAGTGCTCCAAGAATGCTCATGGCTTCAAAATGCAAAAATTTTGTCTTCTCGCTTTTCAGGTGAGCCTAGTCGTAGCTTTGTCATCCCCTAGGGCTGACAACATTTGTCTTCCAAGACCTGCTGATACGAAATGCTTCTGTATCAGTCCAGATTAGAAACTCATATTCAAACTGTTTTTCCCCACCAAAGTCTGGTAACTTTATCTTTGTACTGTGAGACACAGCGCTATCCACTCCTTTCAGTCTTACCCACTAAGGTCTTACCATATAATTTCCTTCTCACGTAATTTGCTCTTCTTCTGTCAGAGTTCCTGGTCAATTGGAGAAATATTGCCGCCTCACCGCCTTGAAAGTGAATTACGTCTCTAGATACACTGCAAGTTCCGAGTGTCCTTGTCAGTCTTGTGGTCAGCCCGTAATAACTTTATCGGATGGTCAGTGCACTCAAACTACGAATGTTTGCTTATGAGAACTCTCACGAACTATAATTCTGTGATTCCCTGTATGATCCGGTGTCATGGTAATTCCAACTCATTGCCTGATACGCACTTATCACACCTTCGTTAAGGCACTTCTTTTCTATCATAATTATGCTACTTCACTGTTTATGTGCCCGCTTTTATAGATCCGCTACGAATTTATATGCTAAAGATTCTTCACTCGGTGCGCATAAAGCCATACTTCACTTAGCTTGCTTCGACCTGAATTGACCTGATAAAATTTCTTCGCATGAAGTGAGGCGGCTCATGGGAGTGTGCGGTCTCCTACTTCTGTGGTTGAAGAATTGATCCAAAAACACAATGTAAAGTTTAGATCCGTGAAAGAAGGATTTACCACTGTTGACAAACTAACTGATATTCATTACAGGGATGACCTTCCCTTTCGTGGTCCCAAATTCACACGGTAGTCTTCAAAAATGGTCACTGTTTGCGTTTGATGGTCCCTTGCCTGATATTCTATCTCAATTCGTAATCAACCGGTACCCTCTAAATGAAAAAAAAATCAATGCCGCAAAACTGAATTCTTACAAAATGAATCCATGACCGGGTCTGAATCAAACAGAGTTTACTGGTTGGGTAACAAGCCTCGCTCGCACAATTGTTGTCCTAGTAGCAGAAACAGCCATGAACGTCAAGTTTTTTCGAACACGGGGATGCAAACATTATGTGCCATGTATTGAAACACATTTCGTGTGTAAAACGAGAAGCGTGTGAAGGTATGGGGCGCGGTGAATATCGGGGACAAAGTAGTGATTTGATTTGATTAGAGATGCAGGTGGACCAAGCAAATATTTTCTTGGGTGACACTCCTTACTGCACACCTGTGCGCGACACGGTCTTGAGGAGTTTTACATGAATATGTCAGGTGACACAGAAGCCCGAAATGAATTCAGAAAGCGAATATGAAATTATCCTGAATGTTGGAACGGCATGGAATAAAAACAAAGGAATTAGGCAAACGCTATCGAAAAAGGTTGGTGTAACTGCGGTAATGTAGTAAAATTGATCAATAATAAAGGTACTAAACATGGAAAGCATCTGCGAATTACAACGTTTAACGTCTCGGGAAAACGGCGTTAACCACAACTTTGCTGAAGAAATTAATCGATTGCTTTTGGTGCGAGGTAACTATAATGCATAGATGCCTGAAACCATTTGTGGAACTGTGTGCCTCGTCTGGTTGTGTCAGGTAAATAAAGCAATGTTTACAGCTTGAGCCCACGAAAACCTGTCTCGTGCGTTTCCCTCGTGGACGACATTTCATCCAAATGAGGATTATCTAAGTACTTTACTGCAATACAGTGACCATAACCACACTGATAAAGTGGCTCCCACCGAAGCGACCTGCAGAGTGAGTGGGTAATTGGTGCGGAGATGCGTTTTGCAATAAAAGGGAAAGACCAGCTGTTGCCCGAATGTCGACGTCACCAAGTGCCGACACGCCTTCCACAATGCCGATATGCGTAAACGTGTACTCGTGAATCTGTAGGCTCAATCTGGGAAGCCAAACACCTTGTTTCATTTCACAAGACTCCGTAATTTGCCAGTAGTGTTGGTGTCGATTAATGTCAGTATTCAGTTTTATCTTTAGATGTCTTCCAAGTCAGCACGAACCGCTTGCGCACAAGCACGTGATGCGGTTGTGCGGGTGTTGTTGCGGATGTTGATGGTGAAAAAATATTGGAAATCGGGGTGACCTCACTTGAACTACGCATTGCTAGACCAATTCTGTGGACAGTAGGACAAGGGTTTCGTAGTGGTTACGTGGCTATATCACAACTGATGATAACCAGGTTCGGCCATAAACACCAGCTCAAAATCGCGGAACCGTGAACCTTTGTTCCATCCAGCAATTCACCATACCAGTACTCTAAAAGTAAAAGTTATCGAAATTTCAACCATGATGCGTGCGGGTTTTGAACGGCGAGCCTCGTGGGGAACGTTCCATTCAAGGTCAAATTTCGCTTAAGATGCATTATGCGATTTCCTAAAATGTAAGCACAATTTAAAACTAGGGAAGTAACCAAGTTGGTACCTAATAGAGAACGGCTTTGCACCGAATTCTATCTTGACGGTTCAAGACATGAAACCGTGGGGTAAAAGCTGAAGATCAGTCACCGATAGGGCTGGTTACAAATCAGGAACATTGGTGTGAAGATCTGAACCTGGGGTATAACGTTTCTGGACATCGCATTACATGTGTGAGAAAACGGTACAATTAACGAAACGACTACCGGAAACACATTTGGTGGCCGAAACCTGCAAGATTTCTGTGGCAATATATCATAAACTCGGTTTAACGCACTAAGTGGTATTTCGCTGTACATGGTCGTTTCTCCATTCAGGTTACATTAAACGTTTTATCACTTCATAGGATTCGTATCCGTTTCTCGTTAGTATCAGTTTGATCTGATGTTACGCAGTGAGGTGAGTTTTGTCTTCACGGTCGATTTTTCTGGATCAATTTCGAATACACTAATGATCATGGTGTGTACTTCCTCCGCGTTCCACCCTAAAAGCGTGGATGACCATGTGGAGGTCAGGGACTATTTCACTCTCACCTGTTCGGATAGGAGCGCACAATTGGTGCGCTGCTTGTGGCACTAGCAGTAAGTTGACCCGGTGTTTGTGATAGGCAAGATAATCCTTTTGCCTCATATCAGCCCAAGAGCACATACACGTAATGTATGAGGCAGCTGAACTTTGCGCTTGGAAATGAATAGCTGTCAGTCGTCAGCAGAATGATAAATGGAAATTTGGTTTTCTGGACAGCTTGCGAGAAACTCCCGCTCGTGAATAACTACCCTTTACGTCTGACAGAGAGTATGGTTAATTGACACCATAAAACAATTGTACCATGTAGATGAAATATTTCGCACAGCTGCTTACCCATAAAAGTTCGAAGAAAAACATGACATGTCGAAAACACGCTTATGCGCTTCTAAGTCTACTATTCGGTGAAGATGAAGTCAGTGTACTAGTGGAGCACCGACTAGTCCATGTCATTCACTAAACTCCCAATACTACATGGTAAAACTGTTTTTCTTGCACATGTGCATCTGTCCCACCAGCAACTACTTCCGTCTGCTAGATCCCATGCTTTCACGTGTGAAGACTTGGTAGAACGCAGGAGAAACGGATGAACTCGATGCAGTATTTTATGACGGTGCGGGTGGAGAGGCTAGTGGATCAGGTAAGCGAATCTGCGTCTAACATCGGTCGAAGGTTGCCCACTCAACCACCACCCGCATCGTCTGCCGTGCGCCACCTATATGGTATCCTGGTAATACGAAATCGGCATTCGAAACTGTGCTTTTCCCCATATCTTGGCCCTACTGAATCCAGCTACAAAGCACTGGTCAGATGGTTCGGTGACACTTAGGGTGAGATGCATCGATGGTTGTAGAGGAGTGGAGACTTGGGTGACAAATCTCCTACTTCTGAACATTGCCATGCCGAATTTAAGAAGCCTGATCAACTTCCAATTCAACCTGTTGTAGTTAGCCATCAGTGTGAAAACACGGTCACAAAAGTAATTACGCTCCCTAAGTTCTTAAGGTTTACAACACTAGGTAGATGATGTAGGCCAACGTCGTGTATACACAACCGATGTGCTGCAGCGAACTAGTAATTGTAATCCGTATTCCTTACAAGTTCTTAACAAAAATGTTCGCATCAGGGTTACGAAAGTCCATCCGTCTCAGTGGTACATCGGTGTCTGGAAGCAGATTTTACTGACAGACTAGCCTGTCTCCCGATATGGGAACTGGTCTTGAGGTATTCGAAAAAGTTTGGTGACAATCGGTAGATTTTATTGCTGGGCAACGTTTCGCTTTTGACACAAAAGCTTCGTCAGGCCAAGTGACTTGGTTCCGAGGTTGATCGAGATTTAAGGCGGAAGGAGAACCAATCAGCTAAGTCAAGCTAGATCTCTGTTGGGTGTCGGCCGAGGGATTTTAGTGTGTTAGAGTGGTTGAACGAGTGTTGGGTCGGTGGGGAAACCTACATGTGTTTGGGTCCAGCCTAGGGTCTGGTGCTTCTGGTCTTGAGGTATTTCATATTCGTCCTTACTTAACTATAGAACTAACACATCACTGGCATACATTTTGCACGAAGCAAGTTATGTAGTTAGAGTGACACCGGGTTCGATAGAATAAGGTTAGAAGAATAGGAGCTCTGACTGATAGATAGATAGTAATGAGCTTGAGTTGAAGAAAGGGCACAAGGCGATGTTCATAAACAGTTGGATCTCAGTTGCTTTAATTGTTCACCAAATTGACATATCGGTAAATTGTGAGCCGAAATGGGAAAATGGGTTTGATAATTAGGAGTCCTATAAACTGCTGGAACCTTCGAGGTCCCGTGGCTTGATATTCTCGCCATCTGGCTGACGCCGTCACCCGGCTATCCACCAGTAAATCCTATGAACGGTCAAATATCATTACGAGCTGTGAAGAGAGGGGAATACCAAAAATGGAACCCACCGCCACAACCAACCAAATTCAAGGAAGGAAAGCCACAACGCAACACAAACCGGAAACGGACCGATCGAAAACGGACCTAAGACCCCCAAACAGTTACCCAACCAATCAATGGAATACGAGCAGCATAGACCACAACGCAGCGCAACTCACGATCGGGCCAATAACACTGCAAGTAAGGTACACACCAATTGGCCAACCACATGACAGGATATTAGGTGCTCTTAAAAAAATACATAAACACAGCTAGGTACGAAGGAAGCACCCACTCAACTGCACACTGACGATGTCTCCTCGACTGGGAACGAATCGTTTGCAAAACAATTGCCAAGCTCAATGAATAGATAAACTACCACCCGATCAACCAACAGGAAGTCGAGTTTCGCTTACCTCCGCACTGCACTATAATATAGCTTGCACGCGATAGAGATGTTTCAGAAGGAAATGTAACTTGAAAGGACGCAGCATTTTGTGCACATTTCTATATTATGTGTCTGTTTATCCATCCAAGATTAGCCAGCTGACTGTTTCGCGCAAAGCACCAAGTTGAGGATTGCGCTTATTTGAATACGTACAATAAAAACCAAGATTTGGTCTCACTAAAATACCATAAAAGGTCACTCATGGTGATAAAGAAGCCATTCATTTTGAGCTCTCTCAGCGCACCTGAAAATCAGAAAAACAATAGCAGACAGGGTCTGCTCATAACCTAAAGAAATGACTATTCAGACACAAGAAAATTTAGGAATACTACTCTGGTGACGATATGGTAGTGTATCCTAATTTTCCGGCCAACTTCTCACAGTTTCTGATGAGACCATTAGGTCGCGTTGGCTGACGATATGTGCCTGCATTGGTGGATATACCATTTATGGAAATCCATAAAAATGGTTATAGACATTGTCAGACATGGCCCAGTCGCGCCCTCAATGGCGCTCATTCATCCAAGCTATTGCCTTCAGTGCCTACCCCCCTCCCCAATCCCCCCACTTAACAGTCCACCTACAGTGGTGCATTTACACACTAATTTAGCAGCTCCCGCCAATGCGCAGCTACCTATCCCACCCCAACCGTCTCCAATCATCGGTGAACGGAACTGTGGCAGCTACAACCACTGTACGACAAGTACGCGGTTCTTACAGCTGACAATGATAATGACGATGGTAAAAATGAGCAACCTTTGTACAGAGGTTGTGACTACTTATTTACTTCTTGTCAGCGAGCAAGGTACGCCTGTGATGCGTGCGTACAGGTCTAAACTGCCTATCCAAGTGTGACGAAACTACGATAAAAAGAGTACTCATAATAAGACAAAAGTACTGCGTAGTTCGTAAGGAAACTCATCACGTATAGAGGTACTAATCTCGGAGAATGGTAATTTTTGGCTACTCCCGGTGGTAGATTTCACATTGATGGCTGAAAGTATGAATAGTTAAGAAAACGAAGTTGCCTCACTGGGTAACCAGTTTGGAGCAAAAGGCTCTCAAGTTGAACGGGTTTTGGTATTAGAATCCACCACTTGCTTGAAGGTTGCTTACTAAGCTATTGAATGCGTGTAAACATCAAAGGATAGAACTGGATTATTGGGCTCACATATGCAGGACGAAAACGTTCGATACAATCGGCTAGCTATGACACTTACCAACAAAATCTCAGGAAGGTTAATTATTGTAACCTATCCTATCTTATGTCCTGCACACGACAACTGAAAAGTGACAAGCAAAACGAAATTTACACACTCTTGGACATATTACAGCAATGTTTTGTCTAGCCACGGGGTTGGTGATAATGCTTTGTAGAACACAAGTTTACTTGGCTCCTAGAACTTGTAACGACTTTGTACTTTCTGTTTGGTTACGGTCTCCAGCGAACTACATAAGATTCACTTCCCACTGTCGTTGTTTCCCGACTAATATTCAGTATTCTCGGTTTAAAAGTTCTGGCTTGTTCCGTTTCATTTTTCAGCTATTTTAATTTGACTGAATTTAGTTACCTTCGATTGCTTGGCAAGCTCCTGGGCATTGGGGGGCCACTGTTTGGTTCCGGTATGTACGCGCATACACACAAACATGCTAAAAGTCAAAGGCGATGGTTAGAAAACACCACGCAGGTTGAGCTGTAGTTCCCCAAATATCACCTGAATTCCCCAGATCTTTAGCATTTTGTTACCCACAACGATAGGTTAAATACCCCAAGATTCCAAGATTTTGACAGACGTTAACGCAGATACTTTGTATGATCAAAGGTAGAATGTAGGGTTGCCAGGATCCTGCAGTGCGCTATAACTTCCAAGGAATCTACCGGAACTATGACATGAGTGGACCCCCAAATTTGATCAGCCCAAGCCACCAAATGTGCTTTTCCCCGAACATTTCTTGAGCGAGTAGAAGATTCGCAGCAACTACTGCGTCTCACGATATGCTCTGACTTGCATGCTTGGCCGAATGGTACTATCTCTTTTGCAATAATCCACCCAGGTGCACTCAAACTATTTTCCATCTCTCAAGCTTTGTTGTTTTAGGTCGAGAGCCAAAACAAACAAGGTCTGAAAAAATTTATGCTCCGACTAACATGAGACTAAACATGACTCAGTAAATTAGAAATCACCACTAAATAAACTCATTGTCCATAGTTCACGAGAAAGTACCTTCTTATGTAAGGTTCCGTAGGTGTAATCCTCTGTTAAAGAAACTAGTGATGGATCTGTTTATCTGACTTTAGAGAGCCCTTTGCTGCGTGAACATGAACTACATGATCTACATGAACTATTTTCCCTTAGGTAGTTAATCTGTCATTACACCGTTTCATGATGTTTTATTGCCTAACTACATACCGCAAATGACAAACACATTAAAATTTTCCAGCGTCTCTATCCTATTTTCCCGGGGCGAAACTTTCTGAACCATGCTCTCGTTAAAAAAGAACTGAGCAGAGGATCATTTGTTGTTGTTTGACTTGCTCTGGATGAATAAATCTGATTTGTCTCCGTTCGTCCGACTGACGAGATAAGATCACAGATGTAGCTTTCAGTATCAGCATTCACCATCGGAAACGGGAGATGAAAAAATGGTGGGTAAACAGCTCTCAATATCTAAACAAATGGTCATTCTTACACAACTCAGTTGCCGTCTGACTCCATCCTGTTGCATTTGTACAGTATGCCCGTCCAGTGGAGCCGGTACTAATGTACTGAAGTCCTTGCTTTCAAGGGAGCGTGCCCTGGACTGCGCCCTCTCTTATGTTTCCGTGCAATTATGACAGGAAACAGAGCCCGTTATTGACTGCTACTCGACAAACAAATTTAACACATAATCGAAATATTTCTAACAACGATGAATCTGAATGACCGCAAAGGCTGTCGTTGGTTAATGTGAATGGTTATGATCTGTATTTTACATTATTTGCAATGCATCTAGCGGTCTTCGTGCCCCCATATTTCGATCAGGTCCAATTAAGTCATACAACCATTTTAGCTGAAATGGCGCTGGAATTTACCGTCATTTTGACACCGAGATACTGACCTTGGTCCCAGCTGATTACTGGCTCGCTCCAAGGTGTCAGGTGCTTGGCGAATGACCAACCAACAATAGAAATTCCGATGAGCTTGTTACTGATTCATCTCAAACACTCGCTCAGTCATATCAAACGTGCTACCACTGAAGCTGCTCACGCACAAATCAGGTAGTTGTAACCTGTGGAGACCGAGTGGTTTCGATAATGGACGGTTGGGGTGCAACATTTTTGAATAGGTTC
Organism: Opisthorchis viverrini; assembly: GCF_000715545.1. Lineage (NCBI taxonomy): Eukaryota > Metazoa > Platyhelminthes > Trematoda > Opisthorchiida > Opisthorchiidae > Opisthorchis > Opisthorchis viverrini. The sequence continues at coordinate 295,297 of NW_008752139.1, read as the reverse complement.
TTAGCTGAGTTAAGGCAGGATATAATTAGTCCCGAAAAGCAAGAAAACAGCATGATTAGTCAAGTTTGAACGCTGCATGTGGTCTGATTACCATCAAGGTTATGTATCACGTGACTAGGTGGTTTGAAAATAACCAGTTGGCCAACTGAAGTCAGAATACGTTCCACTACCCATGCCACATTAAGCAAAAGTGGCTGAATCGAATTCCGCAGCTGGGCTTGTGGTGGTATTCGTGCTTTCCAGCAGGGATGCAAATGTACGTGGTCGCTGTCCAGTAAAAAAGCCCACCGAAATTCCACTAAATCAGTGTATGATGGGCGAAATTAGCCCTTCTTTTTTTTATCAAAAATTTACTGAAATACGAATCAGAATCAGATGAGCATGGAACTTTGACCATGGAATGCTTGAGATTCATATGCGCCGGGCACCTCAGTTGACAAATTTGGAGTCTGCACAGGCGCACCGCATGAGGTTTCTAAAAGAAATACTTTGGGGATCGAGATTGGGCCAAGATCCAAATCTGAAGTTATCTATGCAGAAAAATTCACTGTCATCTTGTTAATTGGCTCTTGTCAATAGTCGAAGTACAGCTGGGTCTTGTGGCTCCCTCATAGCCAATTCCGAGTTCGACATTCCACTGGGGCGGTGGTCTTAAGAGCAAGACACCTCACATATAGCGGAATCCCGCATCGTGAATTTGGAGCCATTTTTCCATACTGCTCGTAAAAGCCAAGGATTCTTGATAGACTACGCGATGACGAGGTCCCAAGGCAGCCTGTATGCCGCACAACATGCGGAAGCATAGCAAACTGCGGTTCAAATATGTCCGAATACCATCCCTTGTAATATAAATTGCTCATCGGAGCTCATTCAATGAAATGTTATTGTCTTTGGGTTCTGATTTGTCATACAGCAACATCCACCACCAACTGTAACAGAATGCAGTTTATGACAAGCTCACCTGACTAATTTTGTCTTTTTCTATGCCGTGATTTCCAGTCTAATGTAGGTAAGGCTGAATTTTTGCAGTAGTGTTCACTATGTCAAAATCCAAAGCCTGATCGAGTCTGTAAGGATCACAGAATGGCAATTCTACGCGTGTTCATAGTTTTGTTTTGTTTCAGTGGATGACCGATCTAAATAACCATGAGGGAAATGTGACTTCACGTTGGAATCCATTCTCCCTTACTCTCTATTCAGAATAGCAGTGGACGTAACAATATTCTTTCGCGCCATCGTCCTCCCAAACTTCTAGACCGAATGTAGAATTGCAAACAAAATATGGTCAAAACAACTGAGGTAATTCGATACGGCGCTCATCAGGGAAGTGTCCCTGTAAGTGACCATTATGTCGAGACAACCGGAGTGCTCGACCATCCGCTGGGTGCACAACTCGGAATTCACTACATGAGGTCATTACTCATCCAGTCGCACGTGATGCATTGTCTGATATGCGGAACACCATTTGGCTCGTTTGGCGGTTCATCACTTACAGTTCACTTACACTTCATCTTACAGTACTCATCCGTGAATCACATTTCCCGCATTGAATTTGGTAGACGCCTCTGATCGAGTGATCTAATGTGATAGGCGGATAGAATTAAAAATGTACGGACAGTTTTGCATTTATCGGCATAAACAGGCAAATCGCTTGTCTCCAAAATAGAGCACGTCATTTGCGCACGTTCAGAAAACGGCTTTTTACAAAGAATCTAGGCTGACAAAATAAATGACGTAGCGAAGCCTATTTACAGCACGCTTCTGTGAAGGTACTGCCTTGGGCCGGTTCACTGAAATCAACTTACTACCGTTGAAGAGTGAATTCCAAGCAGTATGGTAGCGACATCTAGAGGTAATCTCTACCCACATCTCTAGCCAAGATAATCTGAACCTAATTTACTTGCAATTCAGTCTTACGCTCCAAATCCCGAACAAGCGGTAGGTTAAGAAACCCTGTATAGAACCTATTGAGCAACCACATACAACCGCTTCAGTCAGTGATCACTCTGGAGACGCTGTACTATAATAACCATGAGACCCGATCCCCGAAGACCTCAGTCACTTAAGCGTTTGCATCCTCATTGGGATCAATCGCTTTGAAACGGTTAGCAGAACAGTGACGTATTCGTTTCCTCCGCACCCAGTTGATGCTCCTCAGTAGTGACAAAAGCATTCATTTAGCCAATATTTTCGGGACACGACCACACACTCACTCTTTCAAGGTCAGAGTTTGGTAATTACGAACTGCTCAGCGACGTCCAAAGATTATTGAGGTGTTACGTTCCGACCAGTCACCATCAGTGAGATTACTGTTGAAATGAGTCAGCTATGACTAATGAAGGCTACCGGTGATCTTTAAGCCAGACGGGTTGACAAACGAAAGTGAGTCATTTTAGCGACTACAACTCTTAGGTTGTCATGTCGCCTGCATTTGGAGACCGAAGAATGTAGTCGTTATCCCCTGCGACAAACGCAACATTTCAGAAAACTCTCAGTGTTAAGTGCCGAGACGACATACTCGACGCTCGCTGAAGTTACTCTGAAGAAAAAACAATTTTGTTGTTCTTTGAATGCAACTCGCCCTAAATGGACTTTTCTGATAACCTAGACCACTTAGTTGACACTTCGTGGCAAAACACTTGCTTTATTGTGCATTCTTAGGACTACCATTGTGGAAGAATTCCTACTGATTGCGGAGTGACACATCCAAGTCACTGAATAAGTTTTTCCCATGACCGTCACTCAGAAAACCGCAAGATACCGGTGGGATTACAGCTGTTTGCAAGAGATTTCTTGTTTGTCACTGAAAATGCTCCGATGGACTTTGGGTCACTTCTATACAGAAAAAAAGCTCTGTGGTGCAGCCAAACCGTGTGTAAAGCGCCGTCCAAACTTATTTGGTTGCATAGGTTGAATTATAATGAAGGGTGTTTTCGAAAGACCGTATGAGTAAAGACGCCAAAAAATTTGCAATACAATACTGATGAAATACGAGTCATGGCGAAGTTAATTGCAATGTGTTTCGAAGAGAAACGCGTGAACTGACAAGCCAACCCATGGACTGTCCCACAGAATGGGTAAAAGTTACCTCCTGCATTCTTAGGAGATTCATTCATCGGGCATTCAACCCTCTCAAGCTGAATATACATTTGGAACATCTTTGAAACCTCAATAAATGCATCAATTTTTGTAACAGTCTAACTGAATGTGACTGAGATGACACAATTCAAGAGCCCTCAAAAGAGATGACGATCACAGAACCGTTAGTCTCGAAGTTACGACGGCAATCGCAATGACAGTGCAACCCTTTCATCCTTGTGGGCATTATCTCATCAATAAAGTTTCATCTTAAATTTCTGCTGTATTCATTCGATACCTCCGAAGGAAACCGAGGCGATGTCTCGGTACTGTGTGGGAAAACATAAAAACCCGCTTATATGCGACAACCAAGTTGGCACATGCCAGCTCAAATCGTACAAGTCGAAGGTGAAAATGCCATGGAACAGCGATTCCAAAGAGTTTGTTAACCAACCCAAAGACAAGCGTCTGCAAAGATTGAAGGACTTGGGCAAAACTTAAACCGGTTTGTGAGAATGATGCTAAAAACCGACTTTTCTATGAATCGAGGTTGCTTTATATTTAGTCAAGGGTTCTCTGGCTGTTAATTTACCTGGATTATCTGAACATAGTGGCGGACGGAAAAGAGCGAATTTGCACTAGGAAAATGGTTGGAACCAATCGATAGGTAAAGCACATCTTTGACACCTCGGCGCCAGCCTGATGCATCCTAACAAAAAGGAAGGCAGTCGTACAGTTGGACTCTCCGGAGTCGGATTGCACCTTTACTAAAAACACCTGGTTACATACAAGCCCACGATTTGGTGATTATCAGGTTCTTTCAGTCGGCCTATGACTTTTCGGTTAAAGCGTCTCAAATGGCCACCAAAATTCAGCTGAATGTCTTAATAAGCCACCAGACCATTAAAACCAAACTTCACATCTGATAGCCTGTTCCACCCTTAAACTTCCTGAAACACAATCACAACCTGAAATATCCTCAAACGTGACCAAGGGTAAGGTTGTATCAGGAGGAATTTCGGCGACAAATCTCTTATGGGAGTTGTAACTATCTTCAATTACTAGCACTACCGGTCTGATATCAGTCTACACCACTCGTTTGACTGTACTTCCGACGCGACATACTGTAAGTGAAATTGCTCCCATGCTTCTCGCACATGGCCACATTTTTTCATTTACTTATATCTTCTGCGATTTATTACATTAAACAGAACAGAACTCCCCGAAGAAGCATTCGTTTGGGCCTAACCAACTCCCGAATGCTCGGTATTTGTTTTCAACCAAGTGTGAAGTAGACTGGATGCTTCCATACTTCTTTGTCAACATCGTATAACAATTTTCAACGATTCAGGTTGACTAGAAAGAATACATAGCTAACGAAATCGGAAACGTGCACTACTAATTCAGGGGGTCATTTATCATTATGAAGCTGTCATATTCCCTTCTAGCTTCTCACCTGTTTTAATCGTCTAGACTCGAACAGCATAGACAATAACCGAAATAGACGATGTTTTATATTTCATTCACTTATGAATGTGCACAACAGATGGCGTAGTCAAAAGTTTTGTAACAAGAATAGAGAATAGACTGAGACTATCTCACCGCGGTGCACTTTCTTCTGGTTCCGCCGGCACTATATAGCCTGGGAGCTATAGTGTAGGTATTTCATTGACTGTGCAGTCCGGAAGTGTGTAGTGTCGGGAAAAGTATGTACATGGTGTGTTCGGCTGGCTGGCTCAGGTGCTGAGGAATGAACTTAGACGAAACTAACAGCAATAGTTATGTGTTTATTTTGAGGAAGCTTCAATGTAAAGGGTCCCATTTTCCAGTTTGGCCTCCAAGCACTCCGGATCCACATTTTCCGGTATGTCATACTCTTTGGAAAACTCTCTCACAGCTGTACGATTTGAACAGCGTTCCTCGTGTCTGGCAGTCACATAAAGGCGATGGTTAAGTGTACGAATCTGAATCTCAGCTGGGGAATAATCAGAGTCAATGGGGATCTCCAAGCGAAATTTTGGCCGTATATAGCTTAAACTGGAAGAGCTATCGTATTCTGTGCGAACCGATTGAGGTGAATGACTGTAAGGTGTACTCCTGTCAGTCTTGCGTATACGGGACCGATCATACCAACCAATCGGTCCTCGACCATCTGCGTTCTGCGTATCTACTTCCGGTGAAGCAAATCTCTTCTCCTCTGGTCCTTGATTCAGGGGACATATGAATGTTAGTACGCCATCCGTGGTCAGGGTTGCGTTAGCCTGTTCCTCGTTAAATCCCTCTGGTAATGTCACAGAGCGCGTGTATTCCTTACTACTTCGACTACTTCCACTGTGTTTCTCCGTTTTCGCGCTCACCACAACTTCGTTTCCCCTGATCGTAACGCGCAATTCCTCCGGACTGAATCCACACACGTCGAAATTTGCGACAAACTGCATGCTACCATCAGAACACTTTTCCAGAGTACCAGAAAATGGCTTGCGTGCACCGACTGTCCCATGTGGCAGCAAAAGTCTTGGGGGGCTGGCTGATTTCCTTAGATCGTTGGAGTCCAGAGTGAAAAATTCCTGCCTCATACGTTTCACATCTTCGTTCCACTTCCGGCGGCGTTCTTCAAAGCGCCGTCTCATTTCTTCAAACCAGTCATCTCCTTCGGTGAAATCTGATGAATTCAACGAACCGTTTGAAAATGGTTTGTGCCAAGGTGTAGAATGCAACGTTTTGTGTTCGGGTGATGTGGAAAAATGAACAGAGCGCTCATCTTGGTCAATACCGAGTCGCTCCCGATGTCTGTCAGCAAAGGTTTTTCTCGCCATGTCCACAGGGACCCTTAATTCAGTGCGGTATTTTTCCATGTATGATGAGTCTGGCTTCGTCGAATGGTCTCTTCCGAAAACCTACGTGGAACCGCTTCACACAGCGGGAGGGAGGTTTAATCACTTTTAACAATTTGGAAGCAGATCTAATCCTTTAACGCAAACGTTGTTCAGTACTTCCCATGTGTGTAGGCGAGAAGGCTTGGTCAAGTAATTAAGTTCGGATCAGTGACCACGCACAAGTAATAGGCCCAAAATAACGGAAAACAGGAGATTGTTTCCGTTTGCTGAGATTTATTGTCGAATGAACCTCAGCTGCATAATGAAGACGTACATTTATTGGTCTGTTACCTACCTTTCAACCACTAAAGCCACCATTCCTTACGGTTCCAGCGTGCTGTCCCCGTTCGCTGACCATTGGTCAGCTGTCGCACCAGAAGCTTGTTCGTGTTGACAGTACGTGGGCGGTCGCCAAACACACCCACCGGTCTAAAGCCAATCAGCTTTTAGATAGCCTTCATTGCTGAGTGAGCTATCTTTGCACCCTCGAGTCAAGGCGTGAGTGTGTTCCCTGCTGATAGTAAATGTTCGTTAATTCTTCTGTGTGAAGATGAGGGAAGGGCAAGTCATATTTCAGTTAGCGTAAAATTATCGGCTGGAGACTGCTCAAAAGCGTAGCATGACGTTACTTATGAGGGCAATGGAAACTGTCACCTGCCGGTTTCGCCGTTTTAATACTCACCAGGCAGCTGTAGCCCCCTACTAACATCAACCATACTTCACAATCCAGCCTCAAAGTGGTCAAGCGCGGAGCTAAACGGACTGAGAGGGTATCAACACAGGACTCAGTTTGATAGGAAGTACAAATGACATTCGAGGTGGTTCTCATGCAGCTTAGCCGGCCGACTAATATGGGAGATATTCACGTCATCACTGTACTTATTTGCAGACGCTTTGTACACCCTTCAGTATTCCACCGGGAACAAAAATTCAGCCACATAAGCGCCTTTTGCAGAGTGCAAACTCGTGGGCATCATAGAAAATGTCAACATGTCGTTTGTAACGTGCTACGAAAACCAAACAGTGTGCGACGCCCTGGGAATGCACTACAAGCGGTTTTCTGGGGCGGCATGTGCACTTTAGGAATGCATAGCATTTAGAAACGTGGACACTCATCTGACCACTAAAGACAGTAACCCAGTCAACTATATTGTAGACGACCTAAGAGACACCTAAAATACAATCATTAAGATGTGTTCTTTTCAGATGTTATGGAATATGTTTGCCCAACCAGACGAAGACTGCAGTTTCCGCATGGAACTCGAATGGGGACGTGGGCTACTCGCGCCTTGGATGAACAGGTCGTTATTTTCTGAAGAAATCTAACTGGAGACAGGAAGTTTCTCGCAGTACGAGTAATTTGGAGATCAGGCAGTTTTCTTCTTTCCTTTAGAGCGTCTTCACTTCAGGGGCAAACTTCTCTAATTAATGTCGACCACTAGCAGTACGACTATCCTTTATTTAACAGACCTCTTGTTTAACCGGTACACTGCAGCTCGGCTGTGGGAATGCGAATCTTAAGCACTGTGAATCCCTTTATTTCTGAGACGACATATCGACAGATCTGTAAGTGAGAACTTCGCAAGTTTTGCCTTCATATGGGGGTAGCGAAAAGCAGTTCAGCGCAATTCGCTCATACACAATGCTGCGATCGGCTGCAAAATGCCTTGCTCCCAGTTGATGTAAGGGTTAGTTAAACCCTTGGGACGCGCTGGGTTACTTAGCGATGCAGCGCTGCTTCAAGGCCAACAAATCTCAGATTTTTCTGGTAGTCTCAACCATCATGTTTCGTCATCCCATCGCGTAGACGCGGTGTTCTAGGGGAGTTAAGGTGCAGATACCTCCGTTGCAGTTACTGGATTCAAGTTTAAAAGTCTCGGGGATTCCGAAGAGCTCCTGTTAGTTGAAGTTACACATCAACGATTCACAAAGAGCTAAGTTTGTTTTTTATTACAGTAATCCTTTGTAGACTGACTATTCCAAGAAAGACGCGTCTTCTTAAGTGCCTTGAGAGATGTTCTTAGTTAACCAGGAGCTGGTGTGCCACCTTTGCCCTCCCCTCTCATATTCACTTTCAAATTCACCAACCGGACTGCACATCGTTTTTTACCTCGCTGTTACATTACACTGTCTAAAAATTTGAAAGTTTGACTGATCACTCTGGGTTTGATGAAAAACTGCCTTCGGCGACATCGAAGGGCCACGAAAGTGAACCAGCAAAAAGGTTAAAAATATGCTACAAGCAACACTGAACCACTTTGTCATGAATCACACTGACTGTCTCCCTTGTTCAAAATCAGGGCTCAGTGTGAATACAACTGAGCACTCCTATCTCCAACTTACGTGAAACATAACTGAGACTCACAAGTTGATCATTACAGTTTTACTTCCATTATAAATCATTGGCAAAGTGGTAAGAAAACCGGCCAAACGATCCATGGATTGCTACAAAATTGTTGCCAGGTATGGACAACACTTGCTTAAGTCGGACCGTCTAACCGCACCAACCATTACTCCTACCAAATGTGTGGTTCAAAAAATAGGAAGTGAGAAGTATTCGTAATTTCCAGGAAGGATGTGAGCCGTCTACACGACAAAAATCAGAGTATTCTTGAACTGATGTAGAAAACCTCTAAAAACACCACACAGAATGATAGGTTTCTGTGGGCGAAGTTAATTTAGAGAACAGGAAGGTACAGTGACACCAAATTTTCCACACCGCCTGGCTTTTGCACACGGTGCATTTCGCCGCCCCCTTTAAAACATCGGTGTCTTCAGCCAGTGGAAATTAAGCAGACTATTGCCCAAAATAGACTGTTTTCGATAAATACACTCATTTGCAAATCAATTTGGTTTTCACGAGAGACTCAACTGAATCTCTCGTCTACCTCTCGCGCCCACCTGGTGAGCCCCAAGAAGGGCGAAACCGGTCGTGGGCTGTCGAAGAGTTTTCAGCAACCTTGTGAGTAGTTTCCTCTATGAAAATATACTGCGATATCCAGAATATCGTCCCAACTGAAATATGAGTCGGTCTGTGTGCAGCACATTCAGTTGTAGAGTATCATAAACGAGAGTCTCACGTGAAAACCAAATTGATTTGCAAATGAGTGTATTTCTCAAAGACATTTAGGATATTTAGCTGAATGTTTCTGGTCAGCCTTCCTGTCCGGAGAAAGCTGTTCGTACCGGGTTGGGCAAAATGGGAAATCAGAATGTACGTGAATGAGAATTTTGTAAAAATACCCAAAGATGTAGTTATCAAATGGTCAGTCGAATCACTACTGTGAAAAATAAAAGAAACCCTACATTGACCGGTACAGCCAGATTTTATCGCGCGACCAGTGAGCATCCATTCGTGGTTGACGCATTCCGTGAGGAACTGTTAACACTATAAAGCTAAACGAAGGAACTGGTCAAGTTACGTATTTTATATCACGTAAGAAAGCCGCTTGCTCAACTTCTCTACATTTTTTTATTTGGATATTGCTCGCAAAAATCTATTGTGTCACAGATTTAGTGGCAGTGTAGCAAAAAAGGTAAGACGACACACTACACTGAAGTTTGCCGGAAACCTTTCAAACGCCCACCCACCCCTGTTTCATCCTCGAGTTTTCTTCAGCCTCAAGTCATATTTGAACATAAAATTTGGAAACAACTATCAAAATATTCGTTTATGATGAGCCTGCTGCAGTGAAAATCTTGCAATTCCATCAGTTTTTCCTCAATAGTGGGTGGCAACTGTTGAACAGACCACATTGTTGGCCATCACAAGATACTGGTTTAAGAAAGTTAATCGTTCACTTATGGGTCTCGCAAAAAGGAGAAGTAGCTAGAGCACACCATTGCATTTTGTGTCTCGATGTGTGTGGCTTGCAACTATCGGCGCCGAGACGTCTTAGTGAAATTAATCCACACGAATCTTTTATGTGAGGTTGTGTGTGATCTCTGTGGATCTTTTTTCTACACTGATGCAAGTTGCTATTATTTCAAAACACACATTTCGCCCTCAGAGTACACAAAGAAGAGCTTAATAGACGCCGTAGTCTTCCAATATACCTGTCTCTGAGGGGCAGTAGATCTCATTTCGGAAAGGTTAAATCAACCGTGAGAAGGTGGACGATACAATTAGGGGAAAATAGTTGGCAGTTTTGGAACTAAAATCAAAAGCATGAATAGAAGAACACCTAGTTCCCACTCTCAAGTAGCTGAGAAGAAACGGTCTCAGATGATATTCTAGTGAATATACGTGGAAATTTTCGCATTCTGGATGGCTCGAGTCTTCGATATTTTTCTTATTTATCTATTATATTACAATATCTAACTTCACGGCTAATATAATGTGCTACAGAAGCTACGCAGGCAAGCGTTTTTTCGACGGAATCTCCGACGGCTGATGCTCGTAAATGAAGTACATACTACGCGAAACTGTCCCCAACAATGAAACGTTAGCTATTCAGGGTTTGTTCATCTTCACACCTACCACTCCACATTTACTTGCATTGTGACTAAAATTATCATTCCTGTGAACGTTAGTATCGTCTATCGAGTAATGCTGACGAACTCTAGGGCTTCCTTCCCTTCGGATAGCTGCACACAAACGTGTGAGCTGAAAAACGCGAAGGCAGCACCATCCTCAAGTAATTCAGTCGATCCCATATAAAAATGGACTAAAAGTGAAGTTGATTACACTACGCTTTCCTCTCCTGTGCTCCATCGGGCTAGTTTGATAGAAAATGTATGCTAAGAAGGTGTATCTGCTCACTTACTTGTCGGAGAATGTAATAAGATGTCCTGCAGTTTATTCAGTGTGACAGTGCTTACAACCACTTATTCAGGTCTTCTAAAAAGTATGTTACGATAACCTTTGGGTTGTGCTTAGTCTAATTTCAATAAACCTATGATATTTATCCTCATTGACCTTGAATGGACATATGGAGAGAGTGAGTGGAAAGGCTGCAGATGTAGCTCCGGGCTTCCAGCTTGTATGTATGACATCGGTTTCCGAGGAATTTCCCATGCTCTATAATCAATCGGTATGCTAAACTTGACCTGTACACTTAGTTAGTAAAGGCCACTTTGAACGAGGTCGCTTAGACTGCACATGGCCCATTTTCCCGGGCACATTCGTCGAAAGATTTCGAATGCCATATTGTGCACAAATCGCAGGTCTTGCCGAAAATCAACCGAACCCTTTGACCAGCAAGTGAATATCAATTTTTAGAAGGCCAAGTTGACCATGCTGTCTCAACCCCGTCACATTCGGTACCATACGCAGGTGTCGAACAGACGATCTCTGAAGATAGGAACCAAACTTTAAATTACAAGGCATCCTCAATTTTTACCCGCCCCATTTAGAAGGAAACCTGTCTGGTTAGCTTAATGACGTGGACATTTTTGCGGTCAATATAACATTGTCTGATAACCAGGCTTCGGAATCTCCAGAGGATCAGAACCGTTGATTCATTAACTTGCGTGTTTGTGCAAAGTGTGCAAAGTTCTTTTCACGTTTCAGGTCACGTGAGAGCACATCACCTGAACTGTTTGGTGTGTGTGTTCGGATCATACCGCGTGCCAAGCCGTTTGACATATGTAGGCCAAATGAAATGAATTGTTTCGGTAAAGCTAGTCCGCAACTAATTTATGCAAGTTAGGGCAAAAGTACGAGACCTGAGGTGTGGCACGTGATCACCAGGACACAGTGAGATTGGTTTGGTCATTCAAAGAAGCTGAAGGGGGAGGGGATTCTCTGCACACTACTGCAGTTTCAGTGACAACATAATTTCAAGTGAATTCGGTATAACCTCGATTAGATACTCTAGCATCACTCTTTACGTTATGAAATCCAGTCCTCTGCGACGTCTAACAAGCAAAGTTGCAAAGGTCAGAAAAGTGCCAATTGACAGGTCACCATAAATATGGTTTTATTCCAATCCGAATTCAAACCTGGCTACCAATGACACAAATTTGCTCTTTTTGGTTTGAAAGAAATTGGGATTGCTCCATCGGGAACAGTACTGCCTAGTAACCACAATTCACACCGCAAAATAGACAGAAGGGGAAATTACAAACACTGTTTGAGAAACCAATGAAGAAAATTATGATTTAACTCAAGGGTAATAGGAAGAATAAAGCAAACGATTTGCTCGTTTACTCGTCTGTACCAGAACACATATAGCACCACATGAGGATGATGAGCGACTAAACTGACAGGGTGCTTATACATACAGAAATGTTGCATTAGTTCACAGGTGCAAGGCAGTATTTGGCTTAGTGATGGACATGAGACCTTCAAACTATAACCAACCTGAACAAGTGTGAAAAAATGCCTTTCGTGTAAAGAGCGAGTGGCCGCCTGGCAGAGCGTTTGTAGCAGTACCAAGGACGGCAAATTGTGGGTATTTTTCATTCAACGCACGTGGATTAATTGGTAACTATTGTTCGTTCTGGAACCTATTTGATTTCGGATCACGCGGTTGTTCGTTTCTGTTTCTCGTTACGATTTTCAAGGATTCACAAATGCGGGTGCCTCATCTGGTCATTGAGAAGCTCCCGCACCGTGTTGTGAAAGAGCCTAATAGGGCCACCCAGTAAAGTGTTTTCAGACGAGAGGTCTTCTGATGTTGACCCTTATTGGAGGACACTGTCCGCAGCCCTGAAAGATACTGGGAACTCCGCTTATGGAGTGGCTCAACAAACGAAATTGAGGCACTGGATCTCAAACAGCACCCGAAATTGCTCGAAGCTCAGACACACATTTCTCCTGGTCTAGAGTACAACAGCCATTGACGAAATATCGGATTTCAGGTGATAAATAACATCTACATGGATGGATAGCTGGGCGATGTGAGAAAAAAGGAAGTTCTTTTCAACATGCTTGCGAAACAGGCTAGCCTCAGAAGTTCGTGGATATCATGCGCTGTACATATAACCGTGGGTGTGACAGTGTATGGAGAAATCTCCAAAGCATTTTCTACGAAGAGTGGTGTCCTACGAGTATGTCTACTCTATCCAGTCTGTGTTCGCTTTTGCTTGATTTTGTCATCGATGAGATACTGAGGTGGACGCTAGAGGTAGGTATTGGGAAACAGCCGCAAAATTTCTTGTGAAACCGCAGTACCAGCATCTAGGTTCCGCATAATGGCAAGGAAAGACAATGCCAGTCACAAGAAACGCGATCGCTGAAATCATTGATAAACTGAATTCCAATCAAACTGTGTATGCCACTATGCATGATAATACGGAGAACTCCACATAGACGGTTTAGCCATCATTAGGACGGTCTTTATCGACTTCATGGGTAGTACCGTTTCCCAAGGATAACTTTAACATATGGCAACCCTTTTGCTATCTAAGAACAGTGCAAACGAGAGATTTGGCACATATTTACCTAGATCTTCTAGTAACGCCAGCTTAAGTTGAAAACTGCGTCCAGTATCGCATAAACTAGGTTGGAATTCTAAATTTCCTAATTCACACACAAACAACACACATGATCAGGTAAGTGGATTTCAGAAGTCATCTCAAGTTGGAAGAAACTGGGTGCCTGAACTGGACAAACATTACAGAACAATAAAGTTTTAATTGCCGGAAAAGCGTGTTGTTCGACTCGCCCAAAGAAAGCACTGTTGTCAGCAGACAAATTTTAACTGATGTAAAAAAAATGAAGGAGTAAGTTACTGTTTTTGTGGAATACGCAATTTTCATTTCAGCGGGGAACTGACTGAATTCCAACTCGATGGCATCAACCGCAGCAGGCATGGCGATAATTGCCACCGACCTGTTCTACCCCGAGTCACAATTACCATGTGGATTTCACTGGCAACATAGGTTTGTTTTTAGTACACATGGAGTATGTTATAAAGAGATTATGGGGTCATGCATGTGTTCGGCCATACAAAACCGGTTGTTAGTGTAGTAACCGATTCGGATTGTGGTAGGATATAACCGCCAGTTTATCAAGAGGAAATTACGGCTAGTTTTCCGACGCTGTGTATATCCAAGTTTTTGGCAGTGTCGTGAGATTTAGGTGGACTGGGCCTGCTGCTTGGTAGTTGATGTGCTGTTCGAGTAAGTAATGGGCTGCAATCAAGTGGCCGAGGTCGACGAACAAAATAACAGCCATATATTTGATTTGTGTTTTACATTCTGTTAAGTTCATGCCCTACATACTGTCATCGTTCTTCCAAATTTATCAGGATTTCTCTAACTAACTTCTCCCCGGCATACTTCATCGCAAATTTGTGTGAAGTCGTACCACTACTCATATTATGTAGTATTTAAATCTACTCAGTCAAGTTGAGCATGGTAAATTGCAAACGGATAAATAGAGAGGCTGGTGGAACGTTTGTAGGTATTCTGATGATTGCTCCACCTCTATTTATTGAACCACTCCTTGATTAAAAATACATGCGAGAGCTAGCGTGAACTTTGCATTCAACAACGAGCTGAAATCTGCATGTTGATTGGTTTCCCATTCTGATGGTCCTATCAAGATAATGCAAACCGGCCCCACCTCTTTCATTTCACTGAAGGAAATGTGACTGCTGATGGATGGCAACCAAACTTTCCGACACGTTGTCCGCGCGTAAGGTAAAAATTGGGGTTAACAGTGTGTTGGAATATTCATTTGGAGTTGATTAAGTGGCTTTTGTCTGTTCACTGAGCTTGAGAATTGACTTGCAGACGTTTTATCACTAATCGAGGGGATGAAAGTGAAGAAAAAGAGAACAACCACCCACCTAAAGGCATACTGATGTTGTCCCGTGGACTGCTAAAGAAAAGTCTACAGGCCACTTAGAAAGCTGGAGGAACAAATCAGTAGACATTCGAACAACTAGCAAACTTCGGGGTGTTCTCCTAATCATTTTAGTGTTCAAAAGTACATTCTTCCAGTTTTTGAGTGCAAATCTGCAACCCTGCGTACAAAATATGGTTGTGCGAAATCGGTAGACGACACATATTGAGCTTTACCTTATGTTCATCTGTGGAGCTGATATGAATCGTACGCAACTTGCCGAGTGTCAGGAAACCCCAAAAATGGACCTGCGAGGCAGTATCAGAACACTCTAATTTGTATTGTGCATAAATCTTCGTCCCAACTGAATTAGAAAATATGCTGATAATGTATGAACGTTGGCTCTCGATTCTCTCAAAAAGAATCAATGAGCAGAGGTAGTACTCATTAGTGACGCTAATGCACGAATCTTTGGCTCCAACCAATTATTCGAAGAGGGGACAACATGGGTGAAGATCTTGAATTCTTTTCTGCTGACTGACCCCTCTTTGGCGATCATTCGTCCCACTACAAGCTAATAAAACCACCCATGTTTTTTACTCCAACACTATTCCCAGTAGATCTGTTACCGAGTGACCTGACCTTATCAGACGTTGAATCCAGACGAATGTTACTAAAAGAGCACAGCTTTACTCAGCTGGAGCAAAAAAAAGTCAAAAAGGAGGACAAAAGAAATTGAGGAACCTCCTTGTGGTCCATTTCTCCATAGAATAAGTTTTAAGGGTTAGTTTCAACCAATTCTTTTAAGAATCTTTGAAGATTCCTTTAGTCTTCTGTTAATAGACGTGGAGGCTGCATCTTCGCTGAAGTTTGTCCATCCCTATTTCACAGATTTTACCGTTTTCCTGGCCATAGATGTTTCCACCACAGTAATCCACATTTAATGTTGTGACATACTGTTTGGTATGAACATTCCATCCAGGCAGAGGTGGTCCAATTATCTAACTATGTGTTTTAGCGAATTAGGATATTCTTATTCCTTCAGTATTGAATGTGCTGGTCTTGTATTTTAAGTGCAAGACAGTCTATTGTGCACGGCACGTTCAAGAAGCGCACGAATAATTCCGAACTATCGCAAGGTGAAATGCATTGGTCTCAGAGCGTTTCATACCTAATGTTCCCGAAGTCTAACTTCATCCGCTGTTATCTGAAGTCCGCGACGCAACTACTCCACACCCGGTGATCGGAAAATCTCCCGTATCGATGGATCGAATACAAAGCTTCACAGACGCAGCACCTATTGCGATGAATTTAGTTCCACTTGTTATGTTGTGGGCCACAGAAATGTGCATATCGACTATAGAGAAACGGTTATTAGGACCGGTTCGTGACTCCTCAGAGGTTAGAGTACTACTAAGTCTGGCTCCCACGAGTACACAGTGGGGTGGATAGTTGTAGAAAACAAAACAACACGTCGCTCAGGTCGTCGAATGCTGACTGTCACCAGAGCTGGCTAAGTGAACTTTCAGTTCTTCAATTCATCTGAATGTGGCTTTGTAAAACATACTGACACAGCAAGTAGGTTTGGTATTTTTGACTTGGAGACGAGTGGCTGGATCGTACAAAACAGGAACGTAGAATTATCGAACGCACTCGTGAAAGTACACAAGCGGGGTTTACAGTGGTCTCGAAATGTACTGGTTTGAAAATTCTTCTGACAAGAAGAGGATAACCCTGTAACACTTTGATGTTCATTTGTCGCCTTTTAGTATTTTGCACCTGCTGATTTACGGAAGGTGCTATCACTCAGTGAAACTAGTTATTCTGCTGGGAGTGGAATTCTAATGGATGACTTTGTCACGGATTACATGTAATCTTCTACCAGGTTTTCAAGTGCTGGAAATAACACGACCCTCTGTAAAACCTTGAGAATACAGATATGGTACAGGCTGTAAATTTACCCGGTAATCTTCCTCAGTCTTTTGCTGCCCTGAAGGAAAAATCTTGAGTTTCAAGATGAGTTCGATAGCACTGTTTCAAGATTTCCGCTTCTTTCTCTCGTTTTCTAAGGGGTCCAAATCCAAGTCTTTTCCCATATTCCATTTACTCTTGGTACAGCCGGCGTTATAGTCCAAGATTTATGTCACAAAAGCTCGTTAATAATTAACTAGCCATCCTAGCTGTTAAAGAAGTATTAGCTTCCAGGCTAGATTTATGTATTCTCATGAAATATATTCATCTCAACGGGAACATCATCACATGCATATAAAGATACGATATAAAGATATATATATGCTGACTCCACTAGCATCAGGCTTACTGTAGTATGAGAAAATGCCTCGTGATTTCGAATATCGCAATCGGGAGGTAAGAAAGCAGTGTTCAGAAGGAGGAATTCTAGCCTGATGTTGTTCTTTGCGATAAGGGAAAATCTAAAGGCAACATTGTGTTTGTGGTTTTGAATCTGACACCAGGATTTACCTAGGATAACTACATCTGGGAAATATCACAAGTTAGCAGTATAGCAGCTTGTCTCCCAATACATCCGTCAATACGGACTGCTGAATCGTTCTTGGAACATGCCTTTTCTGAATCCACCCATAGATATCCAGGTCGCGGCCCTTCTTGTGAAATGGAATAAGTGGACCGAAAACAAAATCGTGACCTCTGCAGAGGAATGAAGATTGCTTCACTAGATACGGGAAGTCTTGGAGATTTTGGCACAGAATACGTGTTACCGTATTTCCTCAGGTTGGACCTACATTCGAAAGGGCAACCTGCGGGGCGTGGTAGTAGATACTTTGAGGGGTAGATTCGAGCTTACATTTCGGATATGCCTATGTACACGTTGCTGTGAACTTTTACGACAATTTCATTCAAAGTTACATGCCAAGGGCCGTTCATATTTCTGTAGATTTTGGCCAGTTGGCTAGCTTCATTGGAGCTGTAAAATAGACTGCTTTCAGGGTCTGTTAGCGATACCCCAAAACAATTTTGGAATTTTAAGCTAAGCCGACGGGCAAACGGTCTTCGCCCAGTTTTCTATTTTGTTGAGCCTGATCACGTCAGAGGGTCACGAGGAATCTGCCCGAGCTAGTGATGTGTCCGTTCTCGGCACTTCTGCTAACTGAGATCAGGAAGATTGGTTTTGACAACATATATGAGGTAAAACGAACTGGTTCAGGTGATACACTTGTGTAGGCGACTGGGTTTGGCTCCAGGTTTCCTTTATTAGTTTAAGTATTTTGACCAAAGCATACACCTAACCAGTTTGTACTCTTCAGGTACTATTAAGAGAACCATCTCCGAACGTAACGGGACTACATAACTGCCAATGGAATGACTGTTTTTCATTGATTGGTTTGTTTTTCATTGGTTGTTCTTCACTCGCCCTTGACAGCTGAGTTGTATTCTTATTATCAGTTTGACCGCTTGTACGCGACAGTGATCAATAGAGCAGCTAAATTGCACGTTCGTTGACTTTTTCTGGTTTGGTCGAGTGCAACAGGCGATCAGGCGGCTATCCAGGCCGGGGTTCACAACAGGTACCTTCCGAATCAATTGAGTTCGTCTGGATAGCTTGCTGCGGTTTAAAGCTATGCTGAATCTGGTTACACTAACTAGATTTGAGAAGCTCGTACATATTTCATCCAAGTTATGGTGCTGAAATCCTCTGTAACACAATAAGAAATTTGCGACATTTAACTAATTGACAAACTAGATGTTGGTATACACTGTGTCCCATATATAAACAGCATCCCTTATCCGATGTCATTTATGCCTATTTCAAGGAATAGAGGCTCGTCTTTTTAGCGTCACATCACGTAGATTTAGGTCGGAACAAGATGCTGGTAAAGCTTCGGATAAGCTGGTAGATAGCACATGAATACTTGATTCTCAGTTGTCAATGATGATAAATGTGCACCTGTTGATTGAGGCTGCTGGGTAAACGGGGCTCAGACACTCAATTTCAGTTTCAGAAGATTGCCTGACGAATCAGAAAATGTCTCGATGGAGCCTGAGCGACTGTAATTCCTGACCTTGCCTGAGGATCACCGAACTACCTTAAGCAGCCCCAGTTGATATCGCTTACTTCTATCAGCTCAGTCTTGAGGTCTTTTTTCGGTTTCAATTCCCATTTTTAGCTAGCATGTAGTTCCCTGCATTCAGTAGTAGGCTTCATTTTTAGCACCTTCATTATCGTAAACCGCCATCCATGTCGAAAATGGCCTTCTCGATGGCTATCTATTGCAAAGATCTTATGAGCGCTACTAAAATTTAGACGACGGGAGAGAGCGAACTCCTCTTACCTCCGTTTCTCCGTCTTGTCACGGCATAGTGAGGTCTTCGGGAGCTTGTAGTGCAGGAAAGCGGAAAATTCCATGATATCTCCGTGTTTCGAATTTAAAGCGATACTGAGCCCGCGAATATTCATTGTGTGCTCACAGAAAGAATAGTTCAGTGCTGTAGTGTCTGCTGAGCCTGACGACCATTCACTGATTATTCCATATTAATCCACCCGTCTCTAAATTACGTGTCCAACCAATAACTCAATTCTTGGGATCAGTAGGACAGTGCACTACATCACAAAGAGAATATCTAATCATCATCATCATCATCATCATCATCATCATCATCATCATCATCATCATCATCATCAGCAAGACATTGGTGTTCAACACCGATGCTTCACTGCCGTACAAGAGAATATCTAGACATCTGGTGAAACTAAGGCAAGACAAACTCATTCAGCATTGTTCTGTATATCTGGGAATTCATGTCCTCTCGAAAAAGTACGACCACACCACAGAATTTTAGAGCGAACCGCCCACACGTACCGCTTTGAACCTCTCGACGCGGAGTCTCACACATTGGTCGTTAATTGCATATAGNTCATTCCTGCTGTTGATGATCTGTGGCAGTTAAGCCGGTGTATTGTTGTCAGTGGTGATGGGTTTAATTGGAACGATGAGCAGAATGGCAAACGACAGAGAATAATTCCTGTATGAAATTTACTCACACAAACATACCTGAAGAATCTGAGCCCTGACCTTCCTATTCAGTAAGCTAGCGTCTCTGACATTCCAGGCACTCTTACCAGTGACCTGATAGAAATATTCCTGTTATCTGCACAAAGGCGTCAGATGCTCTCGGGATGACAGTTCTTACTTTTACTTCACTCAAGCGATCAAAGGCCATCTTGCTAGATGTGATCACATCGAAATGGAAGACTGTGTGACTTGGTTAGACAGTTCGAAAGAACATATGATAGTGGATAACGAATGACATCACCTCTTTTCAGTAGAGTGTTTGGGGAGGCAAACCGACGAGCTGTATAGAGAACACTGAAGCTGAGATATTTTGAGTGGGTCATATGTGTCACAAATTGCGTTTCAAACCACCATCATGCAAGCAAATGAAATCAAAAGATCGGCCGGATGAAAGGGCAAGTGACCCAACCTTGGCTTTGGACGGTGCTAACAGCCGGGCAGTTCAAAAGCGTACTGCGTGCATCGGCAGCATCAGTCAGCTTGTCTGGTTGCTTGTCCCTGCACGCTTGTCTGCCTTGTGTTTGCTGGGGTTTACTGTGGCCGACCCCTTTGTCGGACAACCATATGGTTTATGAGCTCCTCATTCTCATTGAACCACGTGATACCCTTCTAAGCCGTCCAATGCGGGCGAACGTCGAAATGCTTGTTCCACTTGCATATTGCCTCACAGGCTCATAGGATATTCGTCATTAGATGACCTCAGGTGCTGTTGCGCACACAGTGTCATGAATTCATAATCGTGTGCTTAATCGGATAATCCCGTCGAATAAATTCGGGTTGTGATTTTCGGAAATTTCGGGCCCCATTTGATATGACCGTCCCAAGGGTGAACGTTCTACATCATCATCATCATCACTGTCAGCTGTAATAACCGCGTACTCGTCGTACAGTGGTTGTAGCTGCCGCAGTTTCACTCACCGATGTTTTTTTTTGGGGGGGGGGGATAGGTACAGTGGGCTGTCAAGTGGGGGGATTGGAAAAGGAGCTATGCATTGAAGGCAATAGCTTGGATGCACGAGCGCCATTGAGGGCGCGAAACCATAGCATGTGCCATGGTCCGTCAACTGGGTTTATGCTAATTTACTGGCCTGTACAAAGCCAGCCTTTGTGTATCACTCAAGTGAAAAAACCGCAGCTGTTTGCCTTGCTGATCACGTTTTATGCATGATAATCAACACAGGTTCCACTCTGCCTTGACAAGGTCCTGTTCCGTGCCAGTGTTTTATTTGTTGCAGCAAGTCTCATGACAAGTCAAGGAAGAAGATAAAATGTGTTGACTGATTTGGACAAACGAATGATGGTTTAGACTCGCTTTCTAAGCCTTTTAGACTTGGCAACTGTAAACACTCTGGTGAGTACAGTAAAAGAGGATCCGCAAAGCGAGTTCATTCTGGAGCCTGCATCTACCAGGAGCTAGGTCCAAGGTTAAATACTTTTGGCTTGTGGTTCACTGATTTTTTTCGCCCACTAATAATGACCCGACTTACGGTGAATTTTGTCATCGTCACCAGGGTCGATTCGTTACATGCAAGTATTTGAGACGCAAGTGGTGCTTCCATTATTGTCTCAGCCCCATCCTACGAAGCATACTTATGAGAGTATTCAGATTACTCCTCATACAAGCGGTACCACATAATGGAAATCGACGAGTGAAGAGTCACATAGAAATCCACATCATCATGAGAATGTATTTTTATCACAGGTTGTGATACTCCCAAGATCAGGTCCTAAATGCCACATTCTACAAAACAGATCTCGCCGTCCTCTTTGAAAACAAGAGTTCTGGTAGCTTTTGGTTGTGTAGTGGTCTACAGGCGGTGCACCTGCAACCCATATTGACCCCCAAAGATTACTCACTCACCGCGTATCTACTCTGATAGTGTTCATGTGGGTGATACCTGGAAATCTGACGGTAAAGAAATTTGCTATGATGTGTAATACGGACCCCAACGAGCCAACTGGCTAGCATTGAGAAAAAGTTCACCAAGGAGATTCTTAGTACGACATATACCAACCGAGTGGTGAAATCTGACTGTAAAGTTTTGTTTGATATCAGTATCCAACCAGAATGAGCAGTTTGTGGACAGGCGGATTGCACCCCATGACTTGCTTCTTCCGGATTTCGTAACTTCCTGATAGATGGTTTGATTTTTTGCCTATCTTAAGGGGTTAAGGAGGCTTTCCAGCGAAATACCTGGACCGCTTTTGGAAGCAGGAAGAGGTGTCTCTTTGACTGGAAGCTCCAGGAATATCTGACAAGAACCGCCTGTTGTGAACGTCTCAAGGAACTACGTATACTTCGGAGCGACAGAAAGGTTTTTGAAGTAAAAACTTGAACTTTTGACTGTGACTAGACGGCTGTCAAGGTTCCAATAATCGTATTAGTGCTCATGACAGCCGGGTTGGCTTTTTACTGGCCGTGGTCCATTGAATTGTGAAAGCAGTTCCAATTTACCCACTCAGCAATTCGGCTTTATCTCAGTGAAAGTATGCAATAGTTCCGTGGACACGGAAAGAGTACTTTCTCAGGAAGGGTTACAATCAAAATCGATTGCGTTCTTAGCTTGCCATACAGGCTGAGGAACCTTGCATAGTACGGCTTTTGCCTCATAGAATAGTAGAAGCACTCACCGATGTTTTTTTTTTTGGGGGGGGGGATAGGGACAGTGGGCTGTCAAGTGGGGGGATTGGAAAAGGAGCTATGCATTGAAGGCAATAGCTTGGATGCACGAGCGCCATTGAGGGCGCGAAACCATAGCATGTGCCATGGTCCGTCAACTGGGTTTATGCTAATTTACTGGCCTGTACAAAGCCAGCCTTTGTGTATCACTCAAGTGAAAAAACCGCAGCTGTTTGCCTTGCTGATCACGTTTTATGCATGATAATCAACACAGGTTCCACTCTGCCTTGACAAGGTCCTGTTCCGTGCCAGTGTTTTATTTGTTGCAGCAAGTCTCATGACAAGTCAAGGAAGAAGATAAAATGTGTTGACTGATTTGGACAAACGAATGATGGTTTAGACTCGCTTTCTAAGCCTTTTAGACTTGGCAACTGTAAACACTTTGGTGAGTACAGTAAAAGAGGATCCGCAAAGCGAGTTCATTCTGGAGCCTGCATCTACCAGGAGCTAGGTCCAAGGTTAAATACTTTTGGCTTGTGGTTCACTGATTTTTTTCGCCCACTAATAATGACCCGACTTACGGTGAATTTTGTCATCGTCACCAGGGTCGATTCGTTACATGCAAGTATTTGAGACGCAAGTGGTGCTTCCATTATTGTCTCAGCCCCATCCTACGAAGCATACTTATGAGAGTATTCAGATTACTCCTCATACAAGCGGTACCACATAATGGAAATCGACGAGTGAAGAGTCACATAGAAATCCACATCATCATGAGAATGGATTTTTATCACAGGTTGTGATACTCCCAAGATCAGGTCCTAAATGCCACATTCTACAAAACAGATCTCGCCGTCCTCTTTGAAAACAAGAGTTCTGGTAGCTTTTGGTTGTGTAGTGGTCTACAGGCGGTGCACCTGCAACCCATATTGACCCCCAAAGATTACTCACTCACCGCGTATCTACTCTGATAGTGTTCATGTGGGTGATACCTGGAAATCTGACGGTAAAGAAATTTGCTATGATGTGTAATACGGACCCCAACGAGCCAACTGGCTAGCATTGAGAAAAAGTTCACCAAGGAGATTCTTAGTACGACATATACCAACCGAGTGGTGAAATCTGACTGTAAAGTTTTGTTTGATATCAGTATCCAACCAGAATGAGCAGTTTGTGGACAGGCGGATTGCACCCCATGACTTGCTTCTTCCGGATTTCGTAACTTCCTGATAGATGGTTTGATTTTTTGCCTATCTTAAGGGGTTAAGGAGGCTTTCCAGCGAAATACCTGGACCGCTTTTGGAAGCAGGAAGAGGTGTCTCTTTGACTGGAAGCTCCAGGAATATCTGACAAGAACCGCCTGTTGTGAACGTCTCAAGGAACTACGTATACTTCGGAGCGACAGAAAGGTTTTTGAAGTAAAAACTTGAACTTTTGACTGTGACTAGACGGCTGTCAAGGTTCCAATAATCGTATTAGTGCTCATGACAGCCGGGTTGGCTTTTTACTGGCCGTGGTCCATTGAATTGTGAAAGCAGTTCCAATTTACCCACTCAGCAATTCGGCTTTATCTCAGTGAAAGTATGCAATAGTTCCGTGGACACGGAAAGAGTACTTTCTCAGGAAGGGTTACAATCAAAATCGATTGCGTTCTTAGCTTGCCATACAGGCTGAGGAACCTTGCATAGTACGGCTTTTGCCTCATAGAATAGTAGAAGGAAGTGTATTCTAACCCAAAAGTTAGGATACTAATTAGGTGATTAATTTTTAACTGATTGACATTATATGCACCAGTTAGCGAAATGGAAACCAAAGATATGATGCATGAAAGCAAAGAATTCATCGAAAGATACGCTGTGTACGACTAAAATATGAAGCTATTTATAGCTCTTTTACACACACATAATAACACTCGCTTTCAAAGCTGTAGGAAGAGCGCCTGTAGCCGTTTGCAGTCGTCCTTGATTGGTACGCGTCTCTGCCAAACAACCGGCCCATGTACTGCTTCCAGGGGATTGGGTACTCACCGAATATACTGTACCTGGTATTTCACGCGATAGGACCCGAATGAGTTGTACGGATTTAAAGCTGATTGAGGACCAGAACTCAGCTGAACCCAAAACTCATTTGGACAATTCACTTATGTGGACTACCACATATGTTGTGCATTCAAGAGCACAAGTTGAATGGTGCAGTAACAGTTTTGAGCCGCAGATTACTAAAGGTGGGGTTTATCTGCACCTACGGTTACATCTGACAGGTTCACTAGATTAAATGAAGAGCAGTCTGCACCTAAGCGGTCATTTCCTTCATTGGACCGTTGCAAAATATCATTGGCAGAATCCTAAATCCTCTCTTTGGCAAGTGCGTTGTTTTTTTCTTATAACTCCTCTGATTTATTGCGGCGGATCACATAACTGATCGCATTGACCAGAACACAATTTACGTTAACCATTTTCGAATCGATAACTTACAGGTAAGTTCCGTTCATCGTCCACAAATGTGTGCATCTGCTGTTCGCTCAAACGCCGATCGAAAGTATTTCTCTTACGAACGCCTATTTTTGTCCCAGGTCACAAACATTCCTTTTGTACAGCGAAAATTAGCTCTATTTGTCTGAAATGCTCATGTCAAAGCCAACAGTATCGATCGACTCTCTCTCTAAGCGTGTAATTGTTACTCGCTTACGGCAGTTTTGATCAGTTCACTCAGTTTGATGTGTGCTTGTGTGACATGTGGTAAATCATGACTTATGGCTTTGCTTGTTCGTAATCGATGAGCGGTGGTGGATTGGGTAGGCTTCAAAAGATCATGGAACACCCAGTTGAAACGGCATCTTTGTGCTCGGTTACTTTGACGGCCCTGAGACCCGTAAGCCATCCTTTCGGAATAATTACGTTCTATCCTTCCGGTACTGATGGGATTCTCAAAACACTCACAGACAGCTAGGGGTCTCTATAAGTTCAGTTAATGATTTGTTCAGTTAGGATGGTCGACTAAATTGTCCATCAAGAAACCTTAAAACTAACCCATAAAATACACTCATCCACTCCGGCTGTGCTGGAAAGTCACAGACCTTGGCAAGTCCATATTCTGATACTCCCTTATGAATTCTAAGGTGTAATTCTACAGTGGCATCTTGTTTGTTGAGTGGTACAATAGCGTAGTGTGACAGATGAGATCAATGCGCGAATCTGCGAGGCTCGGGTCGCGTCTCCTAATTTGAAACACCTACGACGTCAAAGCGGTATATTCCCGAATCTCAAGGGACAGGTATATTAGGCTATAGTGCGGGCTGTTTTGTTGTATCGCTGTGAGACTTGGTCTGTTCGAGCAGCGGAACTGAGACGTCTTCAGGTGTTCGACAGTCGTTGTCTCAGAACCATAGCTCGCGTGGGTTGGTGTCGGCGAATCCGTAACGAGGCAGTTAGAAAGCGTGTTTTCGGTTGTGTAACGGGTACTTCCATTGAAGAGTGTGTCCAGCACCAGAAGCTGCGTTGGTTGGGACAGGTGTTACGTATGCCGAACCATCGTTTGCCAAAGAGAGTGCTGTTTTCCATGCCCAATTCGGAGTGGCGTAAACAGAGAGGCGGCCAACCCTTGACTTGACAGAGGAGTATGAAGGAGATCACGAAGCGCTTGGGTGCTGCCGGTGCTACTCGCCTTCCAGGATGGGGACCGCGTGATCCTCACTGTGCCTGGTTGGAGACACTAAAAGACATGGCTGCCAACCGATGTCAGTGGCGTTCCTGTTGTCAGTTTCTACCCAGCTTGCCTGAGTGAATGTCTGAAGGTGTAGACATCTCGGAATGACTGTAGTCAGCTAGCATGAAATCCCTTCCCCATCCACCTTCACTCTTTTCTCTACAACAAGGCTTTCAAACAAATCATGGTTGTGTGACAGTGAAGCATCGGTGTTGAACAATGATGCCATGCTGTCGATGATGATGATCACATTGGCAGTCGGACAGCTTGAATCACAACGTTTGGTATCCTAACTACGTTATTCTGCAGGTGACCTAGAGAACAAGCCACGTGAGGATGCAAACACAAATATGAGTGCAATCCGACGCGAAAGTCGAGTTAATGTTAAAAGTTGTGAATCACTCAGACATTGTTTTACCGGAGTATCAATAGCCATTTTGTCGGTCTTCCTTCCGAGTATATTGCACTAGCGCTATTGTGAATCGAACTGTTCGCTTTTAGCTTCAGGACCCTTTTCTCACCGCAGCCTAGTTTTGCGTGGTTGACCGAAGTCAATGAATTATCCTGCCTTATTTCTATTTCGCTCTTGGCACAAACTTTTTTATTTGCTAGGGGGAATAGAAAATGCAAGTTGCTGTCAGAGTAAAAAGTTTGTAGGATTGACTGTTAAGCAAACTTAACGGCTCTCATATCAAGTAATCGCGCAACTTAACTCAAGTGTTCTTCGTCCTTGATCTTCACCTTAAAGCCCTGGTGACTAAGCAAAAGCGTAAATTATCTAACCGGAATGTTCTAGAACCAGAATGACTGATGAATATGATATAAGAGCAATAAATTGAAGAAATTTCGCTCGACAACCCTTTGTCCCAGGTATATGTCCGCAAACAACAACTGCTCAGTTTCTGAGCATATAATCAATTATTAAATGAACTGTACTTTTCCCTCCTTTCCTAACCAAAAAATCGACAAGCAACTCGTGAGTCTTTAGGAGCAGTCACTTACTAGCCAAAATGCCCAATGAAAGATTGTCTGTTGTTGTTTATTAGGCTTGTGTTGAGTTAAGCTTGCAAAAGGTGCTGAATTAATCCCACGTTTGTAGCTTACACCAAAGTGATGCCCTTGCGTACTGATTCCATTGCTGTTCGAAGGTGTAGGCATCTTGTTCTCGAGTCAATAAAATTCGCTGTTCATATGGATTTCATTTTGCGTCGTGGGGTGCAGGAATGGCCTCTCTTGGTGTGGATTGGCCAGCATGACAGCTGCCTGTGACTGGTTTTAAGAGCGAGTCGATTATCTGCACGTCGAATTACCTTGGAACACAGGGGCTACCTACTAGCTGGGACATTACACAATTATTCGGATGTGAAAGCTTTGGGTATTTGCAGAGCCATCAAACTGGCAAAATCCAGCGGCTGTGACTAGATCACCCTGTTCATATATTTTGGAAAGACCGGTAGGGAGTCAACCGTCGCTTGCATACAGTTAGAAAAAACCCATTTTCAATACTTTGACTTCCATGGTTTGTCTTGTGCGTGCAAGAATTGCCATGAAAATTCGACGGTGTTAACGAATGAATTGAGTCTCATCTGCGAATGAGTTGAATCCGATTCAATGGAAACGAAAACTCTCAATATATGTTCACCAAGGCTTGGAATCAAAAGCCCATGGACAGTATCGTAGTGACCGTTTTTATCAAGGTTCGAAGCAGACCACATTACAAAGATGGTGTCATTTACTCAACTCACAGTGATGGTCTCCAAACCTATGCAAGATAGAAATGTTTCGGTATTTAACCTTATCTGTTCATGCCGGCCAGATTGAAAACCAAGAGAGGCCTGTCTGCGTTCTTGTTACCGAAGCGGCGTCACAGGCTGAACTATGTAAACAGCCGACCCTAGATGCAATAAAACAGCTGCGGTTAATCTGACCAAAGTCGGTATTTACACAAGGTGGTACGCATCTGATGCACTTGTACGCATAGACGCCCTGGTCAGTCGTAGAAACTGATTTGATAATTTTCGACCACTTTCGAAGCAAAATACCATAGAATGTTTTGTACCACTTTTTCATCCAAGACCTCTTCGTGAAAACTGTTCCATCCAGGCAAGGCTAATTTGTACGACCGTAATATGAGCCTTTGAGTGTCTTGGCGTGCATTGACTGAATGATTCATCATAGGTCTGATTATCTGTACTCCAGAGTTCACTAAAACAGATTTGATTGTTTTAAAAAAATACACTCATTTTCAGATCAAGTTGGTTCTCACAAGAGACTCAACTGAATATCTCGTTTACGGTATTCTACAACTGAATGTGCTGTACGCTGGCCGCCTCATGTTTCAGTTGGTACGATATTCGTGAGTTGTCGTAGTTTTCAGCAAGCTTGTGAGTAGTTACATTTATAAAAGGACTTGAGTGTTGGTTATGGTGTAAGTGTTGCGGTTAAAAGAATACAACGGTAATCATATTTGGAAGTGTCAACTAACTGTCCTGTCGCTGAGTGCTTCATACATCGCTTGTTGAACATTGATTATCGTCTTGTTTATAGATCTGTAGTTCGCTACCCAACTTGTCCAGTGCGGCGTCTGCGAATTTTTATCACTTACATCACAAGTATCCATTCTAATCCTTCTTTTTAGATGTTGGTCTGCGTTAGGTCAATCAGCGCCAGGGGAACAGTGTATCGAATCTTCCATACTTCCCAATACTCTGTAGCCAGCAGCCTTATCATCATCGATGTCTTCATCAGGAGCATCAGTAGCCTCAGTGTCGCCGTTATAATCGACTTCATTACCATAGAGATTCAGTATTCTCTAGGCCGAATGAGCCCCGGAAATTTTTGGAAACCACTTGTCCCAATGCATTTCAGAACTTTGGGGTTTTTTAAAGCCGGCATTAGCACATTTAGATCTACAAGGACGTGTTCGTTCTTACTTTTTACTTCGGCCCACGTCCATTCCTGCCTCAAGCCTTAGTCTCATTCTAAGACGGCGT
>NW_008752139.1:202455-266005 GCF_000715545.1 Opisthorchis viverrini | reverse complement strand
CAAGGACGTGTTCGTTCTTACTTTTTACTTCGGCCCACGTCCATTCCTGCTTCAAGCCTTAGTCTCATTCTAAGACGGCGTGGCTGTACTTGATGGCATGTTGCAGTTAGAAAAGCAACTTGCATCGTTAACCTCCTGCAATATGAAGGGACCAGGATCCAGTTTTTCCATGTTTTTAAAGGTGGGCTCCTGTACGCTGACAAAATGTCGCTCAACTATATTACAGTCAGAATGACGCCATGAAGAGTTCGTATCAATCAACAGTGATAAATATTATTACTTTCTAATGAAGGCTCAGTTGACATCATACTCAGAGTATGTCTCAGGATCTATTAATGATAGCCTCCTTTTCGCCCGCTACACCAGCATTCAGTGACTTTTATGCAGAAGTAGTGTTCAAGGGAATGGTTAAGTGACTGGTGGAAGTAATCAATATCCAAGAAGGTAAAATTCCTTTCTGAGACAAGAGAGCCTTTTTCTGCCTCCTAATTATGCTTTTCGCAATCCGATAGCATTAGACTATCTTCCTGTAATTGGGAAATTGGTCTTTTACGCATTTCCACAAATTCTTTAAAAAAAGTTATTTTTTCCATTCTATGGCAGAACTGTTTAACGGTTATCTTGGTGCATTAAATAACTTTCACGCGTTCAGTCCGTTAAGTGAACTAGCCAAACGGTCCAAGCGCCAGACGCTGAGCCGACAATTGGTTGTTAGAGCACAATATAGTGGCTTGGAACATCATCAGTCGGCCATATTCATGTGATACAAGCAATCGGAACCTTTTGGACCAATCGCCTTTTGAAAGAAGCCAAAAACAAATATTGCCAGTCCGTGTCAGTGGTTTCTAAACAGCATGCTGAGGTATTAAGAGGGGGAAGCGTAACGGGTTTGCGGGATCATTCTTCCATTTTGCTGCCTGCAGTTCTTGTAAAATATTGACTGGAATAAGTTTGGGAATAAACCGTTCGTCAGTATGCAGGTGCTTGTCTTCGGGTGATATTTGTGGGGCTAAGGACAATAGAGACATGAATGCAGCTCACGTAATCGCGAAGAGCTAGAGGAAAAATTTAAGGCGCAGGCCAACGCGATACACTCATGATGCTTCACTCTCATATCCAGTATACAATATGGAAAAACCAATGTACCTTACAAATACACAGAAAATTTGTGTCTTTCTAGAGAGTGTAGGAGTTCTCAAAATAGCGCTCCTAATACTGTCTGAAGTAATCAGGTTTTCGAACAGAACACAGCCATAAGACAGTCTTGTTACTAATTATGGTGCATGTATGACACAGTTCGAAGGTCAACGGCCCAAGGGTCCCCTAGAAGGTATATACCTGTGCCTGACTAGCTTATACACTAGCACATTCATTTTCTGTGACTTTAGCCTAGTCATGACGAGCAGAGTTAAGGTGAATGTATTGTCTTCTATTGGGTGCCTGGACGGCTTTCCAAGAACACCCCTAAGAAGAGACCCCACAGTTCAGTTCCCTCGATCGGTGTCACTTGTTAGGATGGATCACCATACACATCAGTAAAGCATGCGATAGTGCTCCGGTTTATGCAATAAGGCTGTCCTAAGTCATGAAGAGGTAACTGGAGAACAAAGAATCAAAAACTGAGTTTCGGAATTAGAAATGTAGGTTTGCCCTAGACGGCGCATGAATATACATTTGGTGAAGAAAACAACAAAATCATTTTTTTGTTAACCAGTGCCACTATACACCCTGAATGTTTGTGCTAGCTTTGACCCAGAGGGAACTTCCCAGCTAGAGAGAAGAAAATAGCACCTACCAGGATGATGGGGCATGTGCCGCAGTGTCAGGAAAAAGTTGAACAACTTAACAACTGATATGGCCATGTTAAACAAAAACAACATGGGTACACGCGATGGGGAAAACAGCTGACACCAATCCAGAATGGCAAAAAATGTGCGAAACCCGAAGCAGTACTTACAGCGGGAAGCTGGGAGTATTTAATCTATCGTTGGGAGTAACAGAATGACAAGCGTGTCAGGTTCGAGGACCTGCAGCTCAAGCTGCGTAGAGTTCTCCAACCATCTTCTTTGGCATTTCAGGTCAGTGGTTTGGATATTAGTGGTCCTTAGGCTACCCGCCTATTTGACTTTAGTTTAGATGTAATGCACACATAAACACACCGGATTAAATAATGCCAAGAATCGCTCCAAAATCCAAGTGTAAGATAACTGCTGATCATTATTTTTCAGTAGCTCCTCTAAATTCCTAAAACAGGAATACATTTTGAGATTATGAGTCTGCCGACTGCTTTCTCTTATCGTGGAGTTTCTGTTGTATTTTGAAGCTAGTCATCAGTTGCTATAGGAAAGCCATAGCTGGATAGCATCCTTCAGTTCCATCTAGTTCAGTAGGATCTACGGGATAGACTGAGGAAAATTAAATTTTGCAATAAATGACTCGTCTGACTTCGCTTCAACATTTCAGTATCTTTCACCCTTTGTAACACCGACACTTTTGAGCTGGGTAAATAAGCTCTTTACAGTATAAACATGTTCTTCATGGTACCGTTCTTCCCTTCTTCGTTCGGCTGCGTTCGCTGAAATTAAGGCACGTCACAATCTGGCTACATTTATTTAACGGAAGCTGCTCATGTCGAACGTACAATTGGTTCAGTGGCGTGAGTTAGCTTAGATGAACACCAACCCAGAATACAGATAACCGAAACCATCGAGCGACAGTATCAGCTTTCGTTTATCCCTCTCGGCAACCGCACAATTGTAGATCCAATCAGAAACCCATACTCAGGTTTCTCTCGGCACAAACAAGTGGAGCATCAACCAGCGTGACACAAAATGAGACCAGAATAAGCGTTTGTCAACCTGTGACTACTAGAAACCTGGTATTCGTTTGCACTGATTGAATTTTAGTCGCTGACTACTGCTGACACATGAGATAAAAGGTCCTGGTGATACTGAAAGCACCCAGTCTGCCTACAATCTGATGCACAGCTAACTGCCTCACACTTCATTGAATTTCCCAGCATTAACACCAAGTTCCACTTGTGTCATAGTTGCTATCGCACATCAAAGCATCCTTCCTTGATTGTGCAAACTTCAAAACAAAAGTGGGCGCCTGTCTCAAATTTTCTGGTTTCATTTCCGAAGCTTCCAAGAAATCCGTGTCAAGGATTCGTTGGGACATTGGAGTAATGCAACGACCTTTATTGAATGAATAATACAAAATGGTGGCTGGCATTTTGGACAAGTAGTTGCCAGATAGAAGGCAAGGTAAGTCGCAGGGCACTGAGTACTGGTTGAAAGCCAGGTGATGGGATAGGTCACCGATTTGATGACTAAAGTAGATATCCAATCACCGTTGATTATAATGGCACTCAACCTCGTCTACGCGTCGCATAAACGACAGATTCAGGTGAACTCATTTGAGCCCACAGTTAAAACCGAATTGGTGTGCAAATGGGAGTATTTGTTAGCGAACCCAGCTGAATCTCTGGTTTGTGATGTTTCCAGGTCGTGGGCTGTCGACGGATTTTCAGCAACCTTATGAGTATTGCAATACGAACATACGATATCTTGAACATCGTAGCGAGTGAAACATGAGGCGGCCTGGTTCGGCTCATTCATTTGCCTGGAAACATCACAGACTAGAGGTTTAGCTTGGTTCCAGGTGAGTCTCTCGCGAAACCAAATTAGTTTACAAATGGGTGTATTTCGCTGATTTCCTGCAATTTGGTTTCAAGTAGAACATAAGTTTGACGAAAACTCGGGGACTGCGCCTACCTGATGAGCCCCAAGGGCGAAATCGGTCGTAATCTATCAAAGAATTCTCAGCAACTTTATGAGTAGTGCAATGCAAATGACGGTATTCGTTAGTTAACCTCGTTCACGACTCAGAGAGTTCAACACATCCGGTAGCGATTCGCCATCACAGAAAGCACTATCAGACAGGACAGATTGGTTGACAGTGATATACTTTCGATGCTTAGCTTCCGTGTCCTCTGAAGGTAACACAAAGGTTGAGATACTGTCAGTCGACTCAACCTGTCGAGAGGTTGGGTTCGAACCACAGACATTCCAGTCATTAAAGTTACACCTTGAACACTAGTTTATATTGAGCAGCCATTCGACTGTAATCAGTTGATTTCACATATCCTGCTTTATTCTGAGATCACAATTAGGTCAAGCGATCACAGACAACAATAATTAGGATTGATACAATTAATTAAAGGACCGGAATTCTTGGTTGTTATCGACTGAAACTTAGGGGAAACTGCGTTGACTGGGTCATCGTCGATGACTTACTTTTCTTAGCTGTTAGCTCAGGTTGGTTATTCCAAGGAGAGCTTAGTCTGCCAGAACGATAGCAGGCCGATTATTGTCTAAACCTGAAAGGGAAAGANTTGATTCCGCCTTCGAACAACAACATCCCGGATTACTTGTCTGAAAGAATCTGTTTACAATCGTACTTGAGGCCGACTGGTAGGGTGTACGAATCAGCATTCTGATAAATGAATGAAAGCCCTTTGCCGCGGGATAATTCGTTGAAAGCATGAACTAAGCAGACATAAGTCATTAGACACGAGAGTAAACACATCATCTGCACAGAGTCATTGAAAAGTGGACATTCCCAAGCGACTTCTAAATCTTTTTCGTGGGTTCACCGACTGTTAAACAATGAAAAACGAACATTTCAAAGCAGTTCCGTAAGTTCCGTGATAAGTTTCACCTTCCAATCAGATGCTGGGTGGACCTTGGAGATCACACCATAGGCTACTCGCACGTTTCACCAGTAGTATACACCGTCACACTTGTAAGGTTGCTGAAAGTTCTTCGACAGCCCATGACCGGTTTCGCTTGTTTTAGGGCTCATCCAGCAGTCTGGTGCAAACCATCATAAAGGAGATATTCAGTTAGATTCTGTTGAGTTCTCAGTCAAAGCTAAATTCTTCTGCAAACGAGAGTACACGTCGAAATACCAAACCGACTTCTAGTAGTATTGTTACACAAGCAATAAGGTTTACTGGAAAAAAATAAGCCTTTGATGCGGACAACTGCACGTATTTCTGTGACCAGCGCGAAACCAGAGCGAAAAATTGCGTGTATCTGACCGAAAACTAGAACAGACTGTTAAAAGCACAACAGATGAGATTTCCACCCATTCGTGACGTACCATTTTGCGTTTGCCATTGAAAGACACTTCGTCATATTATTCCCATGCAAAATAATTAGTTTGTTTCAAATGTAGGTGAGAGACACAATATAGACAAAAGACGTAACCTCCTGCAATACAATAACGCCTTGTTTCAATTTATGCCATTCATTCATACTGAGGCGATTCCGACCAGATAGGAAGGCCAGCGAACAGTCCTCTAAACGAAAAAAGTTGGGGGACTTACTCAGATAAATGTTTTTACCTTTTTCAAAAGTAAATCGTCAACTTAAGACCATAATATATGGGACCAAGCAAACGTACCGTGTTCAGTTCCATACTGGTGAGTGTCTGCATAAAAAAGATCAATAAAAGGTGAAAACATCTTGTCTACGGCGATCGAACCGAATAGATGGGAATCTTCTCCACCAAATTTTGATTAACAAAGCTTCCGTCCAGAGCTGTCACTGGATGGCGGTCCCAGGACAAACAGTATTGTGAATGCTCCCTTGAGATCAGCCACATGATCTTTTGCAGTCACATTGAGAATCCGTAGATCTTTTTATGCGATTGAATGATGCAGTTCTTCTTTCCCCTCGCTTTGAACAGACAAACCGGGATGGTCTCAGAAGCTAGTTGAACTAAACGCTGTTTTTCCTCTGCACGCAGGTGAAATGTTAAATGATATACCACAGAATATCCCGGAAAACTAAATTACCGATATCGAGAAATACACTCATTTGCAAATCAATTTGGTTTTCAAGAGAGACTCACCCGAATGTCTCGTTTATGATATTTCACAACTGAATGTGCTGCACACAGGCCGCCTCATGATTCATGGCACGATATTCGATATATCGCAGTATATTTTCATACAGGAAACTACTCACAAGGTTGCTGAAAACTCTTCGAAGAATAGTTTTGAAGGCCGATAGCGGTGGTCACAAGGATAAACATATTAATACAGAGTTGGTTTAACGGGGTAAATTGTTATCTACATGAAAACCGGTAAAAGGTAAACGAAGTTGCATATTCTTTTTGAAGACTCACCCGAATCTCTCGTTTATGATATTTCACAACTGAATGTGCTGCACACAGGCCGCCTCATGATTCATGGCACGATATTCGATATATCGCAGTATATTTTCATACAGGAAACTACTCACAAGGTTGCTGAAAACTCTTCGAAGAATAGTTTTGAAGGCCGATAGCGGTGGTCACAAGGATAAACATATTAATACAGAGTTGGTTTAACGGGGTAAATTGTTATCTACATGAAAACCGGTAAAAGGTAAACGAAGTTGCATATTCTTTTTGAAGAACGCCCTCGGGTATCGACCTAATGGATTTCTACGGATAACTGTTGGATAACATGGTTCATAGCTCCGTACTATAAGTTTTCGCAAGCCTAGGATTGTAGTATGATGCCCGAGAATCTCCTTCAGTGTAACATATTAGAATGGTAAGTAATTTAATTTCCAACAACGTCGTTTGGTGATGTGAACAGCCAGAAGTGATAAATCATAATAGGACTCTTCCTCATAAGATACAAAATGAAAGAACATTGGATAAACAGGATTTTCCTGAACTGGCGTTGAGATAGCTCACTGGCTAAGGTGCCAGCTTGTAGACCGGTAAGTTCGTCGCTCAAGTCCAACCTCAGCATCTCGACTGCTCTTGTCTAGGCTTGGGCAACATGGCTCTATCCTGGTCCTTATGCCGCCTTCCATTGGAATAGAAACTAGGCACCGAAAGGGTGCTACAACTGTACAGTCTAATTTTAAGAAAAAATTCATGAATTTTACAGGACTGTCTTAGTCAGTCATTTTAATATAGTAGGGCATCGCTAAAGCGAAGTGACTGGTCTCCGTTGATTTAGCATTCTATCCAAGAAACAGAACAGATAAAGAGGAATTCTAAATATATTCGGAATATATTTGCATAACTATTCGTAGCATTGATGTGTGCAGGATACAAAATGTATGCATTAAAGGAACATCTTGGTACAAGCAGTTACGAAATGCAGTGATATCACTTGATCATTATCTCCATGTCAGTTCATTCGCGTGTGCCTGCGTCAAAAAGCAGAGTCTTACTTCCGCCTCAAAAAGTATTCGCTATTTCCTTTAGGATGTAATTAGCAAAGTTAATTTTGTTGGCCCAAGCCAACTAGTAATTACCCACAAGGTCTGTCGGACTTTACACCTCATAAGGTCTGAAATTTGATGCTTTCGCAAATGTACATTGTTAGCGAATGGTCTATTGGATAAGAAAGGTATCTTCATTATTAGAAAAATGCAAACGACTTTGTAGTCAAATGATCGTTTGGGCGTGATACGGGAACAATAGGAATGATTTCACACTGATTCGATTGAACCAAGGCAAGCAGGTGAGACTCCCACTAGGTATTCACAAAAATGATCAATTTGCCTTGTTAGAGTTACAGCGAAATCAGAGCCAGGATACGACTGTGTCAGGTGTTTTGAAAGTAGGGGACTGACAGAAGAAATCTCACTTTCGGTCGTCGCAGTAGCTGCTGACAAGAAAACTTGTGTGTAGAATCAACTTTATTGAGAGGGTGGTTCAACTAAATCTCTTGTTCATGGTAACCTTCCGCCTTCGTTAACAGTGTCAAACCAGAAAGAGTACTTCGCTATACTGAAGCATCTGTTCACCACATTCACCTGAAGAGTACTGTAGATGAGAGGTTTACTGGAGGCTCCCTTTAATCCAAACTAACGTTTCTGTTAGTTCTCACGCTTGCTCACAAGCCCAACTTAGCTTTCAGGTACGGAATGAAACCGATGGGAACTCGGGGATTAGGCCTAACATAGGAGCGGTAAAATGGTCGAACTGTCAAAATCAATCATGAAAGTAGTGATATTCAGTGTTAAGCTTGTCCTTTAAGCTTATGGGTGCTTCTGTCGATTAACCACAGGATTAGAAAGTGAAACTCTGGGCTATGAGATACCAAAAAACTTAGTACTCCGACAGCCCAGGACCGGTTTCTCCCTTGTTGGGGATCATCAGGTAGGCGCAGCCCCCGAGTTTCCGACAAACTTATGTTCTACTTGAAACCAAATTGCAGGAAATCAGCGAAATACACCCATTTGTAAACTAATTTGGTTTTGCGAGAGACTCACCCGGAGTCCAGCTGAATCTCTCGTTTGTGATGTGTCCAGGCAACTGAATGTGCCACACAAAGCCGTCTCGTGTTTCAGTCGCTACAATATTCGACATATCGTGATACATGTATATTCATAATGCACTACTCGTAAGGAAACACCACAAACAAGGGATTCAGCTTGATTCCAGGTGAGTCTCTCACAAGACCAAATATGTTTGCGAATGAGTGTGTTTTGCTAACTTGGTACTCCCTTTTGTTTGACTAGAATATGTATGGGAAAACACTGCCCTCTGTGCTAGATTGCGTGTACCATGTAAGAGGAACGACAGCTTCTCTCTGTCACCAAAATTTTTCCCTCTGAGTTAGCGCCATCCAGGGCGGCCTCTCTTATCAACGGCACAACCTCGGCTGAAGCACAGGGCTGGATCAGCATGTGTTGCAATCTTCATTACCAGCCATTGTCGTTTCAAGGCACACCACTCCTCAACCTATCATAATGGACGTTTAGGTGACGGTGCCATGCCCTGTTGTTATGTTCTCTGGCAGTAATATCAACGTTGAAGGTATTCACCATTACTTCGAAGCAACGAAAGTTTGATCATTAGAGTTTGCCATATGACAATTGTTTGCGTGTTTTAGTGTCGAGGACGAACGCGTCACTGGAACTTACTCACTTGAAACTGAGGCGTTCACATGGATACGAAATAAGGATCTAAGTTCAACTGGGCTAATCAATGAGAATTAGGCACTTATTAGCCTATTTACCCTCCAGACTCCTTGCATCCCGTTAATCAAAACACAGTGTCTTCCCGTACGATTGATTCAACGATTTATTCCCTGTTTTTGATAGACATGGTGCGCGTGCTGCAAAAATGTTGTCATATCTTTATTGCGAACAGAGGTCTGTTGTGGATGAGAGTTCTACCAGGCTGATATAAGTCGGGTGATTCGGGCGTTTCGCCATAAACAATTAACTCACCTTGACCGGAAATAGTTGTAGGTGGCTGGACCTCGGGAAGAAACTGGCTGGGAGGTCTGCGGACGAAAATATCCCTGTAGAAACGATTGAAACCAAAGCGTCTTTGGGGCAAGCGGATATCAGTCCGGAACTTTGACCGGAGTGAACAAGAAGTAAAAGTCTTCATTCGCCCGTTTGTTTTCTCTGAGTGATCAAAAAATATAAGTGAGCAACTTGTAGTTACAGAATGTTCCTTTCTGTAGGTCCCCCACACAGGGGAATCGCCATAAAACAGGATTTTCATACAAGCTGTAGGTATCGTCTGTTGCTTTGATATTTGAAGTTCCCTATGTTTCTTCTCTCCCTATCTATAGCCTTCGCTGCACCTTCATGTCTAGTGCGTGCACATGAACTGGCGTTGGTTTGTTCCTGCTACTTCACTCATTTGACTTTGAGGTTATCCAGTCATTTGTGGCCGATCACACATACCAGTTCAGTTGTTCAACCTTGAGGTTATCCAGTCATTTTGTGGCCGACCTTACGCATGATCGAGTCTGTTTTGCCGTTGACAAGTCATGTCGTTCAAGGAGCAGCCTTGTTAGCTAGTTTATCGCCAAATCAGTTTAGTATGGGGGATAAGCCTCAGTGAATACTTCACAGGTGCGTAAACAATGGAGATATTCACCTCAGTCTTTCGTCCCTTGAAAGTGTTGACTGACCACGAGTCTTCATGCGCCACAAGTATGTTGATGGGAGGACAAACATTCAAGAATCTCTTTCCACTGATGCTCATTTTGAAGGCAACAACAAACAGGTGTCACACAAACATCAAAGCGATGTTCGACTAAGGTTGAGGAAATCTGAATTTTAAATGAGTTAGAGTTCTCACCCCATCAGTTCAAGAACGACGAATTGATCGAAAAATTAAATGGTAAAATCACAGAGATTTCTTCCAAAGATAATGGTAGTGATCGCCTTGGAATTATTTGAAAGTGAAACGTGTGCGGGACTTAAGGTGGTACAAATCTTGAGTACGTTGTCAAAAGTGTACAATAGTTCTGGCGTGTATGAGTGGGGCGTGTAGAAATCGTTTCTGATTAAGAGTAACCCGTGGAGGAAACTATCTTCACCTGTAATGTACTCAGAAAGTTAAGTACTATGGTTTCGGCTAAGGAATCTTGTTCACTAGGTCACACACACATGATTAATAGGTATTTTCAGGGCCACTGTGCTCTCCGAAATGGGTATACAGCCTCAAGAAAAGGCGAGCGATTCTTTTGCAGAAACTTTTGGCCAACTCCATCTGCAATGGTTCACACGCCTTGTTTTGTAGATACGAAAACCGACTGTATGAACTTTTTATTTCCAGAAGAAACAAAATAGGTTGAGACGGAGCTGTGATCTGTGCATACATGTTCCCAATCACTTTCGCTCATTGATTTTTTGGATGCTTGTTGGAAAAGATTAATGAAATATAAACCCGGGGAGCTGTCGTCCAATTGCGGTTCGCGATACAGTCACTGAACGTAAACCTCTGGAGAGACTTATTCTCATTTTTCATCCACAGAACTTGTGTCATCTCAACGGAAATGTTCATAATCGACTGGCAATAAAAACATATCGGTCTGAATGAATTACATTATATATGAAACCCTTCCGTGTTTAACAATAACGTGTGTGTTCGTCTGGCTTTGATTTATGTTCACTTTTCGTGAAACCGCGCACACTGATGTTCAACCTATTTTGGCCCAATTTAGTAGCCAATTGGATGTGGAAAAATGTTTTTTTTTACAGATAAATAAACTTGGTACTCAGAAATTCCCCCATCCTTCAGTGCAGACAAATAGTTTGTGGCCGAAATTCAGGTGGCTAATACGTTCAGGACATCAATATGGTAGTTACGCAATGGGTAGAAATTCCCCAAACATAAACGGATACCTTAGAAATGGCCTCAACCCGACTAACTCTTGCAAGGCCCAGTAAGACCACTCTCGTCACACCTGATCATCACTGTCACGTCCACTTTTGAGCAGGTTCTCTGAGCACATGGACAGTGACGGCCATGACAGCCACCAAGAATGCAGGTTAAGTGCATCACGGTGGATGAAACTAGAAATCATAGCTAATCGGATAACACTAGGATAGGTAAAGACTACGGCAAGCCAATATTTCGGAAAGCGCACCCAATGGTCAGTGGGAGTTGCACACCAGTCCCTCACTCAGTAGACGATAGTCATCAATCAACCGAGGATTTAGCGCTCGAGATTATATCACCGGTCGACCGGATGCATTAGGGTCGAAGATTTTCGGGTAAAACTTGGTTCGGAAGCCACGGTGTCATCATTAAGAGAATCATCACCATCATTGTCAGCTGTAAGAACCGCGTACTGGTCGTACACTGGTTGTAGCTGCCACAGTTTCGTTCACCGATGATTGGGGGGTAAGTAGCTGCGCATTGCACGCGCGAACTGGTAAATTGGTGCATAAATCCAGCACTGTCAGTGAGTTGTCAAGCGGCCTTCATACTTCGCTGCCAAGTCATTGTTTGACCACCTCTGGCTCTCTTCCACCCTTCACATGGTTGGGCGAAAAGAGCCCTTCGAGGAAGTCGGTCGACTGGCATACGCAGCACGTGGCCAAGCCAACGCAACCTGTGCAGTGTGATCAGTTCATCTACCGAGGGTGGGTTATTTCTCCCGAATACCATTCGACGTACTTCAGAATTGCTAATCCGGTGTTCCCACCAGATTCGGGCAATGCTCCGAAGACATCGATGGTCAAACACTGAAAGTCTTTTGACGTCCTAGGCGCGCAGCGGCCAGGTTTCTGATCCATATAGTAATATGGAGCGCACCGCAGCATTGTAAACCCGACCCTTGACAGAGAAACCGATGTCACGCCTACGCCACAGGTGACGTAGGTTCGCAAAAGCTGCTCTAGCCTTCCCAATCCGGACGGAAATATCATCTTTCGCGAGACCACCGGGACTGATACAGCTGCCCAGGTAAACAAATTTGTCTACTACCTCAATCGGTTCATCCGCAAGCATGAGGCTAGGGTTCGAGCCCACCCAGTCTTGCAGTAGCACTTTGCAGGTGTGAAGCCCATACCAAACCGCGAGGCAGAATATGGTATAGTCATCAAAAGTGTACTTTTGCCTTAAATAGATGGTCCAGGGTGGGTTATCTTTGCACACACGCAGCAAGTTTTGCGCCACCTAGCCTCTTACCCTATATGTTTGACTTTATAGAACCCACTCAGTACGGTTAAGAGATTTGTTCTATCTGTCTGAAATTGCCCGCATTTGGGAGGGTGAAGAATCGCAACAATATAAACTTGGTATTGGTAACATATCAGGAGACATCAAAGCAGACAGCAACGCACCAGAAGTGACAAACGGGCTAATCAAACTAAAGACACCAGGTCAATTAAAACAGAGGTTTTCCAGGCGATCAATCTAATGAAGGGTCACTACCAGAATTGCAATACCCAATGGAGAGACCATGGAACGACCGGAAAAGAACTGCTGAACTGGTGGTGCCATGAGATGCAAGTTGTTCCGACCACAACGCAACACAAGTTCAAAACCGATCAATCAAATTACACACTGAACCTTACCTTAACAACCAATCACAATAATTGTACTAATTATTTTGCAGAAGCTATGGAAACACAAGCAGAATTGAAGGAACCACACACTCATTCGTGGCGTGACGATGTCTTAACGCACGGTGACGTAACGTTTGCAAGCTAATTACCAAGCAAGGCGAGCAAATTAGCCGTCACCTGATCAAAAGTCAATTAATTGCCTGGCACTACTCCATTGAGCTTTTCAAACACCCTTTTTGTCCTAAGTGATTCGGATTAGGCAACATTCAAAAGCAACCAATAACATGGGACGCAGCACAGACAAAGTGGTGGTTGGCAGTACTGCTCATAAGGTTGAGGGATACAATGTCCCTCTAGGACCCTTTACCATAACACGCCAAGTTTTCTGGTATTTTTCCTAGAACGAAATCGGTTTGCACGTTACATGTCTTCCTGGATCGATGACCTTGACTTTACCTGTGTCATTTGCTGGACACTGAAATTGCGTCAGTTTGCTTTTTATTTGCTGTTTTATACTGCTTCAACATTGAAAAGGTTACTATAGCAAGACAATAAATCTTGTTTATCCGTCACTGTTGACGAATTCCCAAACAGATGCTAATAGCATAAGCGTGGATTCGTATTCGCTCCCTTAGTCCACTTCGGGGTTTTGCGTGAATCTCCGTCAGCTTTCTAGTCCAAGTAAAACGCCTAAGGTTTGATTATCAGTAGACGTAACAAATGCGACTAGGTTATCATCAGTGAGGACTACTACCGAAAAGCCCTAATGATATGCTTCGCCCCTTCTGACCCTTCGCTACATTCGTCCGTTTAATACTTACCACTCTTGGGTTCTTTCCAGTGACACTTTAACGAACTCCAGTGTGTGTTACATTTTACTTGTAACCCCATCTTTTTAGACTTACACTGAACTTCTTCGTGTGCAGTCGCGTTTGTGTTCAATTTTGAGGCTACAACAATTGACCTGTAAACAAAGAATTATTAATGACGCAGTAAAACGATCTCAACTTTTCTACAATGCGGCTTAAGATCACATTCCGTCGGAAAAGTTATCTAACAACGGACAATCCTACTTATGTTTGCATAAATCGCGCAACTGTTGTCAGTCCAAGTTATTGAGAATTGAGAATCAAGGGGTTCTCTCGTCTGGCTTTGGATGTCAAACAATTAGTGAGTGCAAACAGTGACCTGAAATATCGAATGGGTTACGGAAACCTATATGAGGGCGGAATATTTCCGCTCGGATAACGTGAACTACATAGCGGGATAGCTGTTCAAACACTTGTTCACAGAACGAGAAAAGGTGGATACAGCACCTTCTAAACCGAGAACGTGTTAAAGGTCTTGGGCGAATCGCTCGTTTTGTAGAGAATGAAAATTTAAGACCGACCCACTTCCCTACAATAGCCTTAAAATTTGATGAGCAACTCGTAAACCTTCTATTCACTTACAAAATATCTAGTACCTTTGAGATGGTGAAGGACATTAGCACCCGCCTAATCAACGGTTGGCATGACAACCGTAGTAAGTTCCAACCCACAGATTTAAACCTTTAATTAAACTTTGCCGTTAAATCGTCAAGTGGGAATTCGAAAACCAAGTGACGTCGCACAGCTTTTTATGCTTTATCTTCAGCAGAGAGACCTCTACTGTCCACGAACATGGATTTAGAATATGTTCCATTAAAAAAGCTACTACAAACAACTGTGCTCTTCATTCTATGCACTGCCGGCACGTCAGTTTTACCAACTAGATGCCGGCGCGCCAGTGAACGAACGTATAATGCAACTCTGTATCACAGAGTTTTTGCTGTTTGTTGGCTATTACATCTACTACTCTGTTTCTCTGGTAACGGACTGTGCTTTTGATCAGTTGTTTACTGATTCGTGCTCGTCCGACAATACAGGCTTGGACTGCCAAGCTTTCGTCTTCTGATTCTCTGACAAAAGAGATGCATCCCAAAGCCAACTAGGAACACAAAAAAGCCACTGGATGCGTGGTAGGTCAGGTGGTGCCAACGTACTATTGGTCCATGGTTTATAGCTGATAAACTTAAACAAACTGAGCTGTGGTGGTGTACATCTGCGCCATCACTTTGTCCACTGTAAATATTTTCTAT
This sequence comes from Opisthorchis viverrini, assembly GCF_000715545.1. Classification (NCBI taxonomy): domain Eukaryota; kingdom Metazoa; phylum Platyhelminthes; class Trematoda; order Opisthorchiida; family Opisthorchiidae; genus Opisthorchis; species Opisthorchis viverrini. The sequence continues at coordinate 251,047 of NW_008752139.1, read as the reverse complement.
TTCATAGCGCATTTTAATCATCGAGAAAAAGCCTAACAGCTAAGCTGTAGGATTAAACCGTTCGCCTTCTACCAAGGCATAGGTGGCTGGACGCCCTGTACCCGTGACATTCGTGATAAGGAAAGTGTAGAGACTGTAACTACATGCCCTAAAAGGGCTTACCAAAAACATTTTGTCACATTCGACACCCGCTTCGTTTAAGAAACGTCAGAATAAGAGAGCCTATTGTGTCCTGGCCCAGTGTATGTGGATCCAGTTCGCTTCATCCAAATCTAACATTAAAGTGTCTGCACTATTGAGGCTTTATCAATACCGAGGCCACGTCATCCGTTGAAATGAAAATCACGCTAATGGATAGTGTGATGACAAATCCTGTCGACCGTTGATACCGTGGTTGCATAGGTCCTGAGGTCCAAGGATTTTTTCGAGCTCATCTGCTACAAACTGCCACGTTTCAGACGACGGAGTTCTGTACTTCAGCGACGTCTTACAAGTACCGAGCCCAAGTTCACTCGTTGCCAGGTTGCCGGAAAACTGCCATACAAACACTGAGTCACCTTGTAGTTGTGAACAGTACGGTGAGAGGGAGGTGAAGGGTGGTCCTTATGCCGCTACACTTAATGCAGCTCATCGTTGGGATGTGCGTTCAACTTGCCAGTTCCGCCGCATTCCTCTACTCCCACCCGATCTTAGGGGTCACCTGCCGCGCAGATAGTACAACAAAACAAAAACACTGCTGCTAGTTTGCCCACTGCATATACAAATACGACATAATCATCCTTCATTCAGTCGGTAACACCGTCCCAAAATATGTCTCCTGTGAACCCGGGTCAACACTTTTCTGAATCATTTCAGTAGACAAGCAATGTTTAAATTAAAGTCCGTTTCTGGAAATAATGAATTGAGCCCAGATCAAACAATATTCAGCAAAAGAACCGTTTTTTGGTCAGAGAACATATTTTTACAAATGCTACATTTTCCCTTTGAAATCATGGAGCTTTAGAGAAAATCGCCCATACTGGATAAGGACCAGCATAGAAATTTACTGGTGAAACATGGGTTCCCTGGGTAAGTACGGAAGCGAGGTCGGGTTTCAGAATAGTTGTGGCTAACCGGTTTATACAAAAGGCTCGTTACAATGGCTCCAAACCAATCCATTACTGATCTAAGTCTTCCATCAAGCATTTCGGCTAGGAAATACCTCCACCGTTGAGACAGTTTGAGGCACTGTTTTCCCATTCCCATTCTCCTGTGACTATACAGAATCTGCACTCTGGTTTCGGGAAACGCCGAATTTTCCCAAAGGAAAATGCCATTTGCCTAGATCTGCATGTCAAACGTCCCAAAGACGGTTTACTGTTAAAGCACTAATATCCTAACCAGCTAAATCACCAGCTCATATCTGTTCCCATTAGTATTGTGAGAAGTACTCGTGATAAGCAAGTAACATCACGGTATATGAGAAAGTTAGACAATCAGATAAATCAGTACAAGCTGGATCGGCGGCTGGCTAGCCAGTACGAAAATTTCCTGTCCGACTCGAGCGACAGAGTCTGATGAGAGACACGACGGTAACTTCCTCCGGCGCGTCAGTATGTTTAAGTTCCACACGTTCAATTTTATCGAATTTATGAGTTCCTGGCTTTTGTCACACTCTTCGTCCGAACTCGTCAAAAAAAACTGGACTTTTCGTTAACTAATTGCACAACAATTAGGGAATGCTCTATGTTTTGTCACCACTCAAGACAATGCACCCTCTCTCGGGAAGACAGTTCCACATTCCGTGTAAGCTTTCAGCTGTAAAAAAAACAGCACTGTACATTACGAACGAAGATGGGATCGATCGAGTCAAGATGATGACATCGTGTAAAAGGAGGTTTCGGAACCAAAGCATAGTCGATTCGACAGTGGCTAGCGTGACAGTTCTGCATTAAAGTAAGTCACTGATATTTACAACTAGAAACCCCGTCCTTCATTGGTAGCCTGTCCTTTGTTAGTCCCTATATTTTTGCCGCTAAAGAGAAATTAAAAAGTTGGAAATCTAACATTAAATATGGTTTCCGGATCTTGACAAGATACTTGGACCATCCAATGATGCTAAAATGCGTTTAGTATCATGGATTCGGAGTGGCAACCTGTTGGAAATAGATCAGACATGGAGCGTATGGGAAACGAACCAATTGCAGTTGGTCGCGACAACCTGGGACGAACTAGGACAATCAGGATGGACAAACACTGCCACTTAGTGTGTAGGTGACAGACTGGTCGTCATGGTGTGCGTATCGATCGCACAATGTGCATCATCATCATCAGTTTTTTATAACCTGTGGCATGTTTGGTTGGTTCAGAGTGGAAAGGCGGGTTGCCAGATGCACATCGGGGGGACGAATATAATAATGTAATGGACAGAATATGGGTAACACAAGGCCTCCTATTTTCTTTCCGTTTTAATTTGATATCTGCCAATGCATTTGGGAAATATTTCCGTCGTGTAGGTGACAGACTGGTCGTCATGGTGTGCGTATCGATCGCACAATGTGCATCATCATCATCAGTTTTTTATAACCTGTGAATGGCATGTTTGGTTCAGAGTGGAAAGGCGGGTTGCCAGATGCACATCGGGGGGACGAATATAATAATGTAATGGACAGAATATGGGTAACACAAGGCCTCCTATTTTCTTTCCGTTTTAATTTGATATCTGCCAATGCATTTGGGAAATATTTCCGTCCGTTCAGTCGAAATAACGCTTTTGCTACCGTTAAGCTGACCATTTTTTATACATCTGTATCGTTGTCCTGGAGAGAGAGAGGTGGGGGGGTAGGTAATGCAGCCCTGAAATAAGCGATAAATCGATGAGTGCGGTATCAATATCTCACAAGCACAGAGCGCGCTACAACCAGACACACATGTTGCTCAATCAACTTGGGTGATCAGACCAAGTAACCAGAAAAACTGGATACTGTGGCGGGTGATGGTAGGTAAGCTGCATTCCTCTCCCTTTTTCAGTGCGCCTAGATATTCTCGACCAGGATCAGAAACAAGCTCGACTTACCGTGCGTAATGTGGTGCCTTCCGGTTAGATAACGCAATAAAAGCACTAATTTAACTAATTTGATGTTGCAACTTATGCTAATTTTGGTTGAATAAGATTTAACCATCATCATCATCATCAGCTGTGAGAAATCGCGTGCTTGCGGTAAAGTGGTTGCACCTGACAGGTTAGTCCGCCGGCGATTTGGGGGTGGGGTGGAGAGCTGCGCAGGGAGGCCGTAGCGGATATAATTTCTGCGTAGTCAGTGGAGTTTTATTGGGGAGATCTGGAGGAGAGCTCTCTGTTCGAAGCAACACTTTGAATTCACGAGAGGGGAGGTGCGACTGAGCCATGTCTGAAATTGTTTCTAGCCATTCATGTGCCCCGTCTCAGGGAGACGGTAATGATCAGCACAGCTGGGGTTGCTGGTACTGGTTTCCATATTTCGTTCCGACCTTCCGCGTGGTTGTGCGCAAAAGCTGTTCGAAGACAGGCATAGGGAGCACGTGATCAAGCCAGCACAGTCCATGGAAGGTAATCAGCTCATCTATCGTGGGCCAGTTATTTCTTCCGAAAATCACCCGACGCACTTCAGCAATATTGATCCGCTGTTCCAGCCGGACTCGCCAGACATCGGCGGTCAAATACTGAATGACGTGCGACTATCCTTTGCCTGGGGCTAACCTCTCGAAGTTGTCACGGACAAATTCAAACAACTTTACATAAAGCAACTCCTTTCGTTCACCGTGTTAGTGATCACAGGTTACACGGAATCTAGCTGTTGGCTTAAAAATCTGGTGCATTGTATTGTTTGTATTGGTACATGAAGATGAGTGACTCAAACAATCCAAAAGTGGTGATTGTCTGAAGTGAACATCAATGTACACACAGTGAAATGCATAGACGTAATACATTAATCATACATACATACTAATACACACTCATACATTACTCTTTGACAGCTCACGATCGGTTTCTTGGGGCTCATCAGGTAGGCACAGTCTCCGAGTTTCCGTCTACCTCATGTTCTACTTGAACCCAAGTTGCACGAAATTAGCGAAATACACTAATTTGCAAACCAGTTTGCTTTTGTGGGAGACTCATCTGGAACATAAACGAGAAAGGGATTCAGCTGGGCTTCAGGCGAGTCACCCGCAAAATCAAATTGGTTGCAAGCTGATGTATTTCGATGTGAAATTGCACGTCATTTTTGTTTGGACGGCCCTACTGATATCCTGGTGGGTCTACACAAGAGAGATGAAGCAAAGGGATTGAGTTTCGCTCTTGTTAGAGGGCACCAGCACGGAATATCCTTGGACGTACCGAGAGTTGAACTCCGTGAAGTGAGTGCGACATCACCAATCCATCGGTGTCAGCTGGACACACCTGGATTATCACGTCTGAGAGATTTTTCTCGTTTGCTGAGCTGCTCGAATGACGAAACAGTAACTATCCTGGTTGTCCCATAACTGGGACTCCCTGGTCAGGTAGTGCTCGAAAACTGCTAGAAATATATTTTCTACGGGCGATTATGTGGATACGGATTTGATCTCTTTTGTATTTAGATATGCTTACAGATGAAAACTAGCCAGATGCACTCGAAGTCTCTAGACCGATAACAATTGTTGACATCAGACAGCAGATAACTGCTTTTCTTCTTCAGAGGAACTGTCCGCTATAAGGATGCTCGAGTGAAGTGTGTTCGTTTGGGTGTAGCATGGGCGAAGGTCTTCGCACTGAAGTTACTTTGTTAGAGGGGGCCTTTTGGCTTCTAAAGAAAAAATTGTCTTTGTGGGTCAGTGAACGACAACTCAGACCATAGGATCTGAGAATAACCAGCAATCGCTTTGTTTCCATGTCATTCGGTGACTTTTGGGTGGTCAAACCAAGTACCATAATGATGCAAACATCACTAAACTGACGCCAGATTCTGCACACTAGGAATTGCACCCTTGTAGAGTTTGTTAGTGATCAACCTTCCGGGAACTTATGAAACCTATTTGGGGTCATTAGGCTTCCCATTTTAGCAGCGGTGGGGTATGTTATGAGTGTCCGTTGTTGTTGTTGTTAGAACAAAACACTGCATTCTTATTCCGGTTGCGTTGTGAATGAACGTGACTGCAATACATTTTATTACATCCAATTATTTCAGTTGTCCAGTAAATAGGCTTACCATCATTGATGGGAATCGGCACATGAAAGCACGCGCAAGTTGGCACATATTAAATCTGATCATAGCATACCTAAATGATGAAGACAGTTTCAATACGGAGTTCGTCGTACAAGCTGAATATTCCAAAGCTAACTCGTCTTTGAATATGCTGACTCCAACTGTAGGAACACAAAATGTCCAAGTGGCAGGAGAGCCACTCGTGCCGTTTTCACGTACTGTCCTTTGATTGGTTCACACAAAGAAAATCATAGAAACGAGAATCGGAGATTACGAGTAGGAAGGTCAACCGAACCAAACAATAACCAAACTGGTTGGTGTAGACTACACCAGCACATCTGAATATGACTCAAGCGCATATATCGTTAAGTATGGGGTTTGCTAAGGCGGATTAAAACAAGAAGGAGTGCGCTGGCCAGATCAAATGATACCAATAGGTCCGGAAGAGAGAATATTGGGCGACATCGTCTTGGTTTGAGAATTTTGAATGTCAAGGACAGTGACAGTGGAATTCATCTGCCAGACTACGAAAGGTACGTCGATGGTGATGTTGCAGAGCACAGGTAGGTCGGATGCGCTGCTTGGTAGTTGGTCTATTCGCCGAGCTTGACAGTTGGACTGCAAATTTTTCATCATCAACCGAAGTGAGAGGGTCTCAGTCAAGCCACGGGAACAGATCAACAACCAAAGGTACATCGTACGCAAACAAACAGAACGGAACGGCAACCAGTGAAAAACTAGGTCCATACAGTATACTCTGAATGGTTGTCTGTCTAGAAGGGTTTGGGGAGAAACCACAGCTACTGATCGTGTTCAATGAAGTAAACGAGTTGCTGAGAAAGACGTGAGACCCAGCAAAGCCATCTTCATTGGTAAATACCTCACATTATGCTGGGGTTAGCTGACGTGGTGGCATGGGTACGGGATTCGATTTTCCGGGGTAAATTTATTGGGGGTATGCTAAGTGGGGAGTTATGGACATTCGTTATGCATTATTAGAGAAACAACGTTTGCCTGACTAACACGGTACAAAGTCAACCAAACTAGATTTCTAGACCAATCCCCTCAAGTAGCAAGAAAGCAAATGCCCCCGAGCAGTGTCGTTGCTGGAATGATGTTGATCTTGTTGACAGTGATAAACAGAGAACAACCTGTACTTTTAATTACCACAGACATGGACGTTCATGATGTACCTCAATTTGAAAGAGAAAGATCTATTTCGATATGCAGTTTGAACCAAATTTTCAGAACAAAGCTGGAATTAGATGCAAAGGAGAGATGCAATTGAATCCTAAGTGATACATTTATATGGTTACGATACGGATGACAAATAATGCTTCAGATCGAACATGAAATGTTGAAGCTAGGTTAAAAACGACTCCTTGCTCACAGCTCTCGTACTTACCCCTCCATCTGGATCGTCCAATTTATTCGATAATTTAGAAACATGTGAAAAGTTCAGCATGACTGTTGTTTAAATTCGATCTTGGACTTGAAAAGGGATCCACATACTAAACGATAAATCACAATGAAATGACTTTCCAGGTTCAATCTTGCTAACTTAGGGGGAAAATTTTAGCGGGTGGAAACGACACTCGTATGTGAGTCGTAACAGAGATAGAAATGATCATACCGAAATTCGTTTGCTATCGTTAGGCCGGTAAGTTACAACTTTTCTGGATCGTACTTTCTGCAGCCTGGGACAGGATATTGATCCAGTTCTTTGACTGTAAATTCTTCTTTCGATGTGGAGTATGACAAATGCAGACGCCTTTGTATTTTTGAAAGAATGCGATGTGCTATTGTTTTACGGATAGTCGCTGCAGGCAACAGTACTTTGTGTATCGGTTGTCTGTTTACCATAAGTAAACACAGGGGACGTGAAATTCGCTGCTAACCAACGGACCTGATGTATCATTTAGTCACGCGTAACCATGTAAGCCACAAAATAAGATATAGCCACACAGGATAGCAGTCACCGTTTCGTAAAGCCATCGGATCGTTGATGATAATTTGCTTTGAGAGGTATCAGGTACTTTATACTTTATTCTGATCTTCTGGGGTGCGTTGACTGCCATCGCTCTCGCTGGATGCCATCAACAGTAAAGAGATAGAGTTTGCAGTGATACACAAGAATATCAGCTTGGAAGTGGGGGATATCTGATAGATGATATCTACTTTGATCGGTCAAATTCCAAACAATGACGTTGCAATCATCAGATGTCGATTATGACACAAGACTTAGCTCACTATGTCAGCACTATATGCTGACTGTCGGAAGACGCACGGCTTTGAAGACATCTTCCCAGTACTCAAGGTTAATCATTACGCTTATAAACCACATGGACTTACATTCTACCGAAAATTATCCGACCATATGCTTGTATTTCTTAGGATTTATTACATACCCAATTGTCCCGATTGTCATCCTGGAAACTGTAGTAGTCGTGAGAAATTTTACTGTTGGACTGGAACTTAGCGGAACGGTCCAAAAACGTCAGAACATAACGGGCCCCCGATCCATAGTGGCAATTCTAGCCAGAATGATATCACTTCAGTCATACATTCCCCCACTTTGGTCAGGCTCCAGCATCCGTGCTCGCCAGCTGCGTTTCACCCAGATTTGCGGTACCCAAGGGATTGAAGGTTTACGCTTTGCTGTTATGAATACGGGCCAGTAAACATTCAACCAGCAGTCAAATTATTTGTCCATCACTGTTAGGATGTATGAAAAATCGTTTGGTCCAACAAGCGGGTACTTCCTTGTTTTGTCCTTTCCTGGCCAACCTCACGATCAACGCTTGACTATTAGCCAACAGGGTCATCGGAATGCGTTTCAAACAATGACTGTACAGCCACAACTTTTGTTCCTGTTTTTGACTTTGCTCGTTTTCCCACATTTAGGTGAACGTTTTGCCCTTTCCATATTCGACGAGTAGAGCCCTGAACCTCATCTATATTTCTTAGCTTCTGTTCACAAAAACCAACCAATGGACAATGCATGAGAACACGACAGGATTCCTTGTTTTTGAGTTTAAAATGCTGTATCGTAAACCTGAGCGAAACGAAGCAGTCTAACTTTGCGTTACCTGCAGCTGACCAGTAGTGCGGTCATTCTATCTTTAGCGAGGCCTATTCTCAGCTTCACCTTGGCTGAACGAGTTGCTGGTCGGAATACTTATGACGACTTTCTCCGAACATCTACTGAACCCAATTACATAGTTTTGCAGAAACGAATACCAACGGAAAGTTTGAGTCTTCGCTCTTCACATTACGCTCATGTTGATTCGACAGTGACGGAGAAGAAGCATTAAATAATCACTCAGCATTAAGAACTCAACAGCTTGTCAGGATAGAAAAATATGAGACAAATCACGTGCGAATCGCATCCTTCTTTTGACTACCCCATCTGTGTCCGTCACACAGGTCACGGATTGTGATCGCAATGAACACCGGAAAGCAGACATCGAACAACGCTAATCGGTGATCCGGCTCTACTCAATTTGTCGCCAAAATCCGTTTTCTACAGGTGGCACAGAAACACCGTGCAAAGTCATCTTATTGGGTTTCGGTTTGCACGGTGATGATCCCAGTGCCGTACCAGGTTTGGCTATCTGACATCAGAAAGCTAAGGCGTGTCTGGTAGACATACTTCACTAACGGAATAGGAAGTCTTGAACAAACATACCTATTCAGATGGCTAGTGCAAAGTTGTACATGTGTCATGATAACGCTTAGCAACACACGATGGATTCGCCCACAGGGTCACTTTCAGAGAACGACTTACGTGTTAGAGACGACTACAACACTACACAGCCAACCAATGAATTCTACACAGACATGTTGGATACCTATTCTGTGACAACCGAAGGAAAGCAAGTAACCACATTTTCAATCCACTCGATTCGCCTAGTTCGTAAATTTTAAGCAATCCCTGTGGAACTACAGCTGAAGGCAAGACAGTCGGTGTCAAAATTTGTGCGTACTTGTTGCGAGTTAGTAGCACGTTTCGGCCTCATTTTTGAACTCTCGTGATTACCAACCCGGAGTCGCACACCAAATTTCATTAAGATCAGTAGTTGCAAGCTAAAGCCCGCATTCAAAACACCGAATACAGCTGACAGATGTTTCTAAAATCGAACCAACTCAGGCAATGAAGTGTACGTTGACCGAGCGACTACGTCCTGTTTGTATGATACAAGTAATCGTCTAAAACTACGCCACGCCGTGCACTCGTCATTCGGCACACTGTTTTGAGATCAGTTCAGTTTCTCGGTTATAAACCATGAACCAAATGTACGTTGGTTCTGGCTGCTACAAATTCGGTCACCGGAAGATGGTGGAGCGTGGAAGATATAGGCTAGCACCGGAGGCGATAACATGATCAGTCAGTTCGGTAAGCGGCAGCAACGCACCGAAGGTGGCAGCTTTGGTGCAGGGACGCCACTGACTATGTGGAAGCGTAGATGCTATTAACCATTGGTGAGCTGAGTACCAGGGAGGCTACAGTTGTTGGCCCGACTCAGCTTACTGGTTAGTGTTTTAATACTCCGTTACCAGGTCCAACTCTCAGTAGCCTCTGCTCATACGATTCGGCGAAAAGAGCCATGCCAGGCTGAAAGTTCTGACATACGAGGCACATCTGACCAGCGTAGCCTGTGAAGCGCGGGTAATTCATCCATCGTGGAAAAGTTCCCTTACCCTACAACTGCTTGGCGAACCACGACAGTGCTAACCTGATATTCCAAACATACCCGGTCAATAATTTGAAGAAACCAATGATCAAATAAAGTTTTCGTATGTCTGCACGTACAGACTACGCTTCTTATCCATAAAACAGTATGGAAGGCACTGCCGCAGTGTCAAAGGGTGTCCTGGACTCTCTTATTAGTGAAGTAATCTCGTCTCCAACCAGTCTATCGACACTTATACCACTGCCTAGGTAAACTAATTTATACACCACATCGCTCGTCCGCAAGCATGTTGATCCCACATAATATTCCAGCAGCACTTTAACCTAGGGGTGTGCAGCGCATAGCCGACTGTGCGGCAGAATTACTTGGGCTATCCAAAATTGTTTGCAGAGGATACAACCCTCAAAAAGCGCATCCAGCACTATAAGCTAAGGTGACTTCGTCAGTGTCAAGCATACGGAGTTACCGCCTACGGAGACAAGCGTTGTTTCCCCTGCCTAATTTGGAGTGGCGGAAACCCAGAGATGGGTAGGATCTGGCATGCCAGAAGGGATTGAAGAGTGTTAGGAAAAGTTTGGGTGCCGTCAGTGTTGTTTGCCGTCCAAGATGGAGTCCACGTGACTCTCTACGCTTGGCCGGAGACCCTGAACCCTATGACAACCAACCAATGTCAGTTACGCTCATGCTGTCAGTTTCCATTCACATTGTCTGACTGGGTGCGGGAGGTGTAGGCACCTCGAATGTTTGTGGTAGGCGATGAGGACGTCAAAAGACTTTCAGTGTCTGACCATCCATGTCCTCCTAGCATTCCCCGAGTCTGGTGGGAACATCAGATCAGTAATGCAGAAGTGCGTCGAATGGTTTTCGGAAAAAATAACTCGTCCACGATAGATTAACTGATCACACTCCATAGGTTGTGTTGGCCTGGCCACGTACTCAGTATGTCAGTCGACCGAATTCTCCTCGTAAGGCTCCTTTCGCACAACTACATGAGTCAGGCGAGGACAAACAATGAATTACCAGCGAAGTATTAAAGCCATAACAACAATCTCAGCTGCGCCGGTCATTGCCGTCTTCCAAGGCCCTGAGAGTGGACACATCAATGTCTAGACATTGTCAGACATGGACCAGTCCCTCACTCAATGGCGCTCGTGCACCCAAGCCATTGCATTCAAGGCACAGCTCCCCCCCCCAATCCCTCAAGTAAAAGTCTACCCTGTATTTACGCGCCAATTATATCAGCTGCCGCCTTCAGTGCGCAACTACCCGCCATCATCCCCAATCATTGGTGAACGGAACTACGGCAGTTATAACCACCGTACGACAAGTATACGGCTCGTACAGATGTTGTAAGCTAATACTAGGTTGCCCACTCGCGCAGTCAATGGCGCTCATGTATCAAAGCTATCGCCCTCAGATCGTAGCTACTCAGTTCCCAAACTAAGCAAGTATGCCATCGTCTCCAGGACTGGTCGTATGTCCCACACCCTCCGGGTGATCGAGACTGTAGCAGCCGGAACCATCGTGCCTATGGCACACGGTTTATAGCTGATGGATAGATATAGATAGTTACAACAAACAAATACGTGTCTGTCACTCCATATGCGCATATGGGACTTTCGTGTTAGTTAATGCAACAGGCATTTTGAGCCTGTCAAGCAGTTTCTAGTGAAGTCGTGGTCACATCATTTTCATTTGAACAGACTCCCATCTGTTCTGGTGCGAATAACACGGTGAGTCCGTGCGAGTGTTGGAGTCCCACTATCGAGGTTCGTTTTTACTAGTAAGGCTGCACAGAAGTAGTTCAATTGTTACATCTTAACACATGGAGGTCTTCACATTTCAGAGACACGTTTATTTGTGGCAGCTAGATACGAATCAATCAAGATGATGGGAGGATCATAAACCTGTTGAAAACAGTGTTTTCATCAATCAGGTCGAGGATCTCAAGGTATAAACTGAGGACTATTCGAACTAGTATAACGCTGAGAATATAAAGTACAACCCTTTCCCCAGCGTCACGGTTAGTGTGTTCCAACCCACATACTATGGTGGGTACAAGAAACATTTTTACTCTGTACTGATTTCGTTTAGCGTGCAGTTCTCTAGAGAACTGGGTGTGGCTTCTCTGGATGTAATAAACCCTATAAAAATTGGCGGAGAATATCCAACCCGGACTCACATACAAAGTGGTTTCCCTTCGGAGGAAGGTTCTTTCTGGGGTGGCCACTGAACTGATCGGAAAAGCGCCACATTGGCGAATCAACTAGCAAAGAGCCGAAGCTGTTGTTGCTCGATTACTACAGAAAAGGATATTCAAAACCATGCGACAGGAGCCGTTTATCGGTAAAAAAGAGAGTTTGATCAGCTTGGCAACATTTTGTAGTTGAAAACAGACCGGGAAAAACAACAGCAATGAGGCGGTCTATGACTTTTTCGGTGGTTCTTCCGTCTCTATCTGTCGTATGACGGCATCCACTTCACTCTGATTGATCAGGCGAACGTAAGTTTTGCCACCGCGCCGTTGTAGAACACCCAACTCGACCTGAACGAGCAAAAAGAAAGTTTAAGCCACAATGGACGATATGTGGAAACACAGGCACGCGCGATAAAAACAGAACTAACATGACACCCCATGTGCTCCAGGAAAGAACAGTCAGCACAGAAAAACAGGCTGATGAAAAACAGTCCAAATAACCAATCAAAACTGGTATGGGACTGCAACCAGCAAATTCTAGTACACCAGGAGTGAACCCTTAGTCTTAGTGTCAATGCCTTCTGCGCTCGAATGTACTACGACATTCAGGGTTGGACTGTGGTTTTCGCGTGTAAATGGGCTTTTGGTTTACTGTTCTGTTACGACATGCAATTGGGACACAGCTGTTCAATTTTTTGAATTTACATCCATGGATGATTCATGTAATGTAGGTGAGACAATCAAAATAAACAGAAATAACCGTTCATCTGTAACACCCTTTAGGTGCCTAGCCGCCACGTCTCCTCGAAGGAAGCCCGGGGGCAAAGGTACCGTCAGGTTAATTAAGCCCAGACAGGGGCACTCGAGATGTCAGGGTTGGGTTCGAACCATGGACCTTCCGGTTACCTCGAGACAATAAACCAGATGACTGTAGCGCTGTTGGGAATATTGAAGTTAATTTAGTCGATTGTTTGTTTGGGTGCGTATTGTACTGATCAATGAAGGCAATAGCTTTGATGTCGGAGTGCCTTTTAAGTCACTGTCAGTGTCCGTAACTCTGAAAACGTTGGGACGTGACACAGTCTCCACTGTTGAAGATTGTCGCCATAGGTTAATAAAGTGAATAAATTATTGTCCATACCGACTGGCGAAATTCCTGACGCTTGGCAAAGCAGGACCAGACCAGGTAACACACTCACTTTATCTGACGTAAGCTTGGACATTGTCATTGTTTTGTGAAGTGACTTGAGGCACAATTTGATGGCCTGTTCCGTCGTGCATTGTGGATCATAATCTTGTTCGAGAATTGATGAAGCAGCGGCAGAGTTTGAGCCTATACAGGCAGCTTTCCAGCCGAGACAGTTACCAGAGGGATCGGTCTGGAAAAGCTGATACCCGTGACGATCATCCCAACCAATGAATAACATGGACACGCCGAACGGTCTTCGTCCACCATACATAGTATAGCCATGTTGAAGATCGCAGATATGATACACGAGTTGTTCCACTGGCATTGGCTCTTGATAAGAAAGCAAGTACCTGAAGGTAAAAGAGTAGCAAATACCTGCGGTCGTATAATACAGATTCTCTAATCGTATTGTAGAAAATAACAAAAGCTTTCACGACATCGAATGTTCACAAGGACTAAATTGTTTCTACTGCTGAATACACATAACTGATAATTAATAACGCCAGCTCATGAAGTAGCTTTCGAATGCAAAATAAACTCCAAAAGAATAAACGACAAAATGAACAAAATATATTTGATGCTCAATGCGTGACCAACGGTGGATCCATGGTAAAAGATAGAAGGATCTATATATTGCCCATCGATTCCCCCGTTTTTTGGAGGATCCTTTTCATTCGAGCAGCCTGGTGTGCTTCAAACAACAAATAACCAAATCCACATCCCTAGAGTTATTCCACGTGGCCTCCTAAGTTCCCCATAATCACCTTTCGGTGATTAGTTGCCATGCTATCCGAATGAGGGGCGAGATACTGTCAAATTGGCCAAGCGTAATCGAGATGCTGAGGTCAGATTCGAACAGCAGACTATAAGTCCGAGTCTTAACCACTGGGTGGTCTCGGGCTTCAAAATCCACGTCTTTATGGAGTCTATTATAAAGAACAAGAACGTAAGACGATTGGCACGCCTGTTATGCAAAATGAATGTAAAATAGCCTTAACCATACCTCCTGCATTCGCCTGTTGCCAGCAGTGGATCGAAGCCAAGCGAACAAAACACTCTATCCACTACCTAATGCAACCCACTCATTTTTGAAGCTTCGTGCTAGCCATCGACCGTACTGTGTACTGTGCATCTTTGCATCATATACAGCCTTTTAAAACTTGGCAAGAGTAGATGTCATCATCATTGACAGCACAACACCAGTATTCGCTACCGTACAACCATGATTTATTTAAACGCCTTCTTGTGGAGAAAACAATAAAGCTGAATGGGGAAGGGGCTTGGCGCCAACTTAAAACAATTATTCTGATGTACACATGCAACAGCACAAATCGGTCACGTGTTAAGGACTAGTTCCGAAAATTCGCGCATACCACCACCATTATTTACCTGATCAAATAGGAATTCAGTTTGTTGTGATAATTTTCGACTTGATATAGACTGATGAAGATGACATGTTAGTACTAAGAGAAGTTTTGTGTTTCTTCTACGTGAGCAGTGCGACAGAATTCACCAGAATTCGCCGATAACCTACAAACGGTTTTGTTGCTCCTGGTTCACCAGCTGGCCGCCGAATTTCCATCAACCAATCCGCCTGGCAATTCACCAACAATTTGTTTGTCCACCTAGATGGAAATACCGGAATATGTTATCGTTCGTCCACACTAAAACGCGCAAAGTTAGACGCAGTAAAGCTTCCTTTTTAGCCGGTTCCGCCAAGTTCTTGTCGTGAACTTTTCCCAGGTATACAAGTTTTCGGCAGCAACAGGTAGAACATGCGTATTGGTCATTCGTTTTGCCCTCTTTCTTGAGCTTCGGTGCAGGAGCTTTTCCCTCCTCAAAAAGAACCACTAACTTACGGTGCATACCACTTGTCGACCACGCCAAAATAGTTGATGTCTGTGATTCAACCATAAATTAGCTGATTCCACATTGAAGAACGGTAAAACTAACGTTTACCAATCACACGGCCGATCCAACCGAGAAAAACGACCTTTGTACGCATGACCACGAGCCACACACAGCACATCGGTTGCTTCCGACGGACGATTATCTTTAGCAGCGACAACGCTATCGTACGTCACAATACATTGAAGATGGTGTTCTTCGAAGACGGAGCCAACATGCCTAACAATTTCTGTGTGTTGGTTTTTTCCTTGCCTCCAGGAGGTCGGAACAAAATATTTCCCTTTTCCGACCATAGGCGAGCGAAACACTCCGTTTTGGAGAATCATTATCAGACGGTGCTTCCAGAACGTTCACATTAAGGCGGAAAGTCTGAATGCAATCCGAGTCTAAATCCAAATAGGCTCCGAACAAAAATAAGCAAACTCCAATAATAGTTCAGCTGTATTCTCAAGTAGATCTGAAGACATCTGAGTCATGACCTTGTCAACCCTTCTAAAGTGGCAGAAAAAGCATTCTCTATTCTTAGCGAAATGCACTCATTTGCAAACCAATTTGTTTTTTTTCGAGAGACCCACCTGGAACCCAGCTGAATCTCTCGGTTTTGATGTTTCCATTCTCTGTTCTCTCACTTTTATAGCCGAACCACGGAGAGACGTAAATTTTAACCTAAACCTATCATCTGGTCGTGGTGGTTGGGCTTCTGTGCTGCAGTGATCTAGAGCGCTAAACTGGCTGGAACTAACTTTTTAGAGATTCAATCCTGCCAGGCAAGCAACGGGGAGCAGCCCGATGAAGAACAACGGGTCTCCGTATTGCGGTCTGGAGGTAAACTCATACAGTCCTCTGTGATAAGGGTGTAAGGTGTTTCTCCCAGGCGACCAGCATGTCTATATTTATGGAAATAGAAATGCCACCTTCCCCCGAGGAAGGACGAGTTAGAAAAGATCGGCCCTAAAAATCGCATCCCGATCGTCCAACGGCTTACCGTGACCGACGGCACATTATTCAAAAAGGCCGAGCCGCATTAGGAGAGACAGTAGTGGCTTACTTCCTGCGTTTTCAAGTCAGGCCGACCCCCTGCAGCCAAGTGGATCAGACTATTGAGTCAGTGACTCCGGAAGGAGTCAAAGGCCAGGAGACGGGTCCCCAAACAACCCCCTTTCTTCGGCTTATGAAGCTAGGAAGTATCACTCGCCCTTGCATCTATTTGATCACCAGCTTCCCCCCACAACCCCTCCTCATCCATCGAACGATGCAATGTGATAAACACATCTACCAGTCCGCTAGCCATCGCTCCACGTCAAAACCATCGCCCAGAAAAATAAAAAATAATCATCTATTGAGCTCGAAAGAGCCGATCCACGTTGCAGCCTTCAATGTCCTTACTCTAAGTTAAATTGGGCAACAGGCATCCATTACTTGAAACCTTGCCTTACCTCTCTGTGGGCGCATGTTGTCTCCGAAACACGCATACGAAACCTCACTTCGGTCGTCTGCCTCAAACCGCTTAGTACGAGCCCCAATGTTCCCGAATGTACTCTTCGGGTATCCGGTGATCCTGACGCAATGACTCGTGGCATCTACGGTGTGGGATCTGCACTCATTCCCGAAGCTCAATGCGCCTTACTGGACTGGGTCCCAGTAAACAGCTGCCTTTGTGCTGTGCAATTGTCTGGTTCAATTAAAAACGATGCAGGTCGAAGAGGCATACGGCGTTCATTTGTCGTATCAGCGTACCTCCCGAGAGAATGCAGCTCTGGGACTGGGGGTCATGAAGATTTATCGCAACTACTTCGGCCAGCAAGAAGGGCGGACACAGTAATCTTTGCAGGTGATATGAACGCCCGAATAGGACGAATAAGTCCGGAAGAAGTGCTATAGCCTGGTATATTTGGATTCGATGTTCGGCGTAAGGATAATGAGGAGCGACTGCTTTAGGTGTGTGCTTATCGTTTGTTTTTGGCCATAACGAATTTCCAGCACCAACGCTCATATCAAGTTACTAGGAAACCACCAACCACAAGAGCCATAGACTCAAATGGACCGTGGTTATCATTTACCGGCGCAAGCACATCATGTGTAAATAATCGTGGCATCGGTCTGGTATCCGTCGCACATAAGGTGCTCTTTGACATTATTTTGCGCAGTTTGGTCGATTATGGGGAGAAACAGATTCGTAAGATTCAAGCTTATTTTCAGCCTCGCCGAGCATGCATCGACCATATCTTTACCTCGAGACAAGTTCTTGAACAGCGCTACTCTATCAGACGTCCCACGCTGGTCCTTTATCTGAAAACTACTTTTGACTCTGTCGACCGTCAGAAACCTTGGCAGTGTTTGGCGAACAAAGTCGTTACTTTCGAATTTATATCCCTTATGAGGGCTCCGTATACGAACTCCAGTGGACACGTACAAGTACAACTCAAGTTTTCGTTTGAGTTGCAAACTAGGAAAAGCGAAGGACTATGGTTTTGTTCGGGGCCTCCATTTCGCACATTGTAGACGCCATAACCAACGCGCACATGTGCATAATTTCTTTAGCTTTGTTTATTGTTGGTGCCGATATCTTCTGCAAAATCATACATGGTGTATAAGTTCCCAGCTAAAGTGGTGCTCTCTACCAAGAACAGGAATTAAAAGGTGCCTACGTGTCCCGGAGACTGAAGACCCGCTTTGTGCAGTGGTGTATCCCAAACTAATTCAGCCAGTGCAGATTTTAAACACGCATATGAGTAACTCTGCCTCCTATTCGAATTCTCGCTCACGCTTCCGAGCTACTTATCACATTATATGTAGCTACACCGATTTGAGCAGAGCGCCTTGTGGAATACTAGTGTTGACCTACAGTTCCCCGCATGAGCAAAGCAGTAATGCATCTAACATGACTCGATGAAGTACCCTCTAGGAATTTTCCTCTGTGAACAGAACGGATTTACCGGTTCATGTATGACCTCATAGGGCGGCTACTAGGGTCTTGCAAACTAGGAAAAGCACAGATTTGAATTTCTGCTCTCATTGCGGGGGTCCAGACCTGGGCACAATGCTTGGTGTCAAGTAAAGAGACGTCAGCACATAGAGCGTTTGCAAGGCAAACGAGGATGTCAGCAGACTGCGTACTCTATTGGTCTTCCTATACGGTAAAACAGGGATGGGCTTTAAGTTTGAGATTCGGGTTATCGGCTCTCCAAAAGTGTTCTTGAGACAAGCGAGCAGACAACCACCCAGCTCGCGCCAGGATCTGAGGCACCATTCTAGTAGGGTGCCCAGACATGGTAACTGCAGTCACCGCAGGAGTTCGGCAAATTCTCCAAAACATCCGCTTCAAGTCTCAAAACAGACCTCAATACTCCAAAAATTTAATTAAAAAAAATTAATTAAAAAACCTACCGTTGAGCGATTAGCCGCATTTCATTGATTAAGACAGTGGCGTCTGCGGTGATTCCGGCTACCGCGCAGGCGATATCATCGTTAATCTTGTATATCTTTTCCGAAAAAGCCGTCTCATCGAGTAAGTTATTAATGAAACGGCGCTCGGCAGCCAAAACGATTCCGTCCGACGCAACAATGCCTAAGCAAGTGCCAGCATGCCCCACCGCCTCCATCGCATATTCCACTTGATACAGTCTACCTAAAAAGAGTCCAGGTAGGATGAGCTTCCAAAAAACAAACCCTCTGGAGAAAATATCGTAGTCCGTGTGTCATATCTTCGTGCCTAACAGAGGAGAATGAACGCCAAACCATGAAAACCCACCATTGTGAGAAGTCGGCGACCGCCACGATGCGCTCGAAAGCAGGACGCCCGAAATGCTGAATGCTCATTGGTCAAATTTCTTGGGGTAACAGGCAGTCCTCAAATCGACTCACACTACTTCTCGCAGGGTTAGCAACAGTAACGGCTGAGGATTCTCGCAGACTAATGAAGTCATTTGGGTTGGATAACTAAAAAGTAAGTCACCGGTCAATCAAAAAGCACCGTATATTCCGTAAATATACTTCCGCATTTCGTCTCATATTTGCCGCGCACAGCAAACATGCTACAAATAGTTTGTTCGTAAGTGGAATGTTATTTTGGAGGAGTGTATGCCAATTTCTCAACTTTCCTTTAAGACGCATTAGGCGGTAGGACAAGCTGCGGTATGTTCGACAGCTTCAAGAATACATGAAGGCCCTTGTCTGTATTTGTGAACATAACAACAGTGGCTGAGAGGTTCAACAGAAACCCGAAGACTAATTTACAGGTTGCAAAAAGATCCCTCTGCCTTTCGGGTTACGTTCCGCCGGTGTGCGGTCGGAAAAATTATAGGAAGCAGCCAGATTCGGCCCTTTATTATGACAAAGCTAGTGCTGCGGTTTTTATTTCCGACAGAAAGCATTTCTTGAGCACATCCGGAAAATTCCACCAGCTGAAAAAATTCTTGGTTTTGGAACGTCGCGTCATAGCTACACTTGAGAAAACTCCGCAAATTATTCAGCATAAAATGGGCCAATAGGCTTTTTAGTCCCGCCGAAAGCACGCACCCACAACCCAAAAAGCCTCAGCAGTCAAGTCGAACACCGCTGGTCTTTTAAGGCCATCTTTGTAGGGCGTATGGTATAGCTTCAGTTCAATAAATCTGTCAGCGACTCTAGCGTAATGGTTTACCATAAGCTCTCAGATTCGGTGTGAAAATTTTGCCGGGCTTGTACGTAGGCTAATTGAATTGGGCGTAGGTGCACAACTTCACTTATCAGTTTGTCATCTAAAGAATAGCTACAAGTTGGACACAGCAACACACCAAGGATTAAACGGACGCGAGGCCTGAAAGCCTAAAAACTTTGCACCATGCAGGAAATTCAGTCAGCGGAGTCTTTCCAATCACGCTTGGCTCACTGCAAGATAGCTCACACCGGGCCTATCCCCGTTCACTGCAGCCTGAAAGCCGAGTTATGGAGTTTCACATGGGCAGTGGGCAAAAGAGTGAAGGACTTCTTATGACATGTTTGAGGCGCGAAATTTGTGGATGTAGATAGATCCGCAAACGCTCATGAGCTACGTTGTGATAAGAGGGAGGATTGCAGATTAACTACCCCCAGTTAAACATACTATCTCCAGGTAGATAAAAAAAAACCGCTGATGATGCCAGTTTGTCGAATCCGTTGAGTTAAGTGGGCAGGAAATGGTTTTGGTTGGGATTTAAGAACCCTGTCGGAAAATGGCAGCATTCCGTCCGCGATCGAGGAGAGATCATTCATCGTCGTTCGTTTGTAGCATTCTTTCGGTGTCTATCAACTATCTCTCGAAGAAAGCGTAAGGGTGGTAACTTTGGCAGTGAGGAAAAGCAAGAGTGCCGGGGTTGGGTTCGAAACACGGACATTCCTGCCAGTAGTTTCACACAGTAACCTCAACAGTTGGTGACTCAAATACTTGCGTGTCCAAACTAATCTGTTCACAGGTTTGGGCGCGAAAGCGATCTTACCTATTCTGCAAACGTGGCCGATTGTTTTGAAGAATTCCACAAGAAATTAGATTAATTGAGCGTCAAATTTGGATACTACTCATTCCTGTATTTTCATTTTGCCGCACTCAATATTGAGGCATTGAGGTCCCTAGGTCTGAGTTTCCGAGCTACCCATCCCGGGAGCCGGCTATCGGCAAGTTGTCCTTCAGCGCAAAATGACGTGTGAGCAGAGATGTATGTCCATTCTGGTCGATGTGCTCCTTTAGGAGATGAAGACCGAACTTCAGCAACTGAAGTAATGCAAAAGGTTTATTAATTCTTGGTTAGGCTGTACGTTTTTAGAGCAGCTACTTTCGAAGACCTGCGTGGCGGATTCCAGCGGTCTGCCTCCATGGTCACAGACAAGTTAGATTTAATGCAAAGTTCTGTTGGTATAAGTGCTTCACGATTCCTCTCAAGCGTTGAATTAAAAAGGGGGGCAGTTCAGTGCCGTCGGTACCAAGGGTTGGTAAAACCCCTTATTGCCCACGAGATTTAGATGGTTGAAACCAACTTTCAGATACTGGGTTCGACCATGTATTTTTGTTACCAAGTTTGTGGTATTACATTAGGGATGGAATGCTTCCAGCATTTCGGGTGCAAACAAATTTTCGAGCAAAACCCACACGTGTCCCAAGAAAGTCAAGAGGTCGACTCGTGCTTGCACATGCACTTCATCTGGCTACATGGCGTACAACCGTCTTTGGCATCGTAGGCCTTCCGTTTGCATAAAGCGAGCCAAACCTTCACATATTCATAGCGTGGGTTGGTTTGCCATTTACTTGCGGTGACTAGCCGAATGCAGCACACCAGAGCAAGGTACATCTCCCTGGAGGCCCAGCCAGAGCCAGTGGAAAGATTTCACAAACATGAATACTTGGTCGACAAAATAAGGCGGATGGGGACACACGAGCCCGCGAGCAACACGAGGCAGCCAATAACGACAATATAATTGGTTATTCCGCCATTCAACCACCGGTCCGTACAGGCTGCCCCCAGCATTCGAAGACAATGTTCTTCAGCCTAGGTGGTTGTCTACACCGAATAGCGATGCCCCCTGTGGTCTCTCGGGCTTGTCGACTGACCCGACTGATTGTAGATTTTTGGGGAACTGAATAGCGTAACACAGTTATTTCTGTGACGACGAGCCTTGTCCGCTGTGGTGCAGAACAGCTGCGGATGTGGCCAGCGGGGGAGTACAGAGGTTCGCCCCGTAGATACAGCCTTTCTGCTATCAAGCGATCAGCCTGTGGGGCAAACTAACGGGCGGACCTCGACCAGTTCACGGAACCCCCGGCCAAGCATGTCTAGTAAGTCCTTTGAGATTAAACTATTCTGCCCAACTCCACAACAGACTGAGATTAATAAGTTGAAATCCAGCTAAATGTACACTTTCTAAGTCTCGCATTCGAATCACCAGAAGGCATCAACTTAATCCGATTTCTGGGTGAAAGTCCTCAAGCGCACTTTTGAGGCATCTCACCCGACTGTGCCGCTACCTTGAGGTCAGAGCTTGCGTGATGCCGCGATCCTGCGGGCTAATCAAGGTTGAGCCATAAGGACGATGCCAAGGGATAGCAGCCGAAACAATTGCAGTAAGTGTGAAGTATCTTTATTACGTCGTATGGTATGTATCCACTCGCTGAATAGTAGCACAAACGAAAACTAAGACAAGAGCCACAGCGCCATCTCTCAAAGTTATAGATGCTGCTCTGACTAAATGGATTCAACAGTGCATCTTCACCGGCTCGTCACCACATCGGTATCAATGAGCGTGCGCTGGAGACCCTCGAGGTCAGTGAATCTTAGGGATGTAGTTTTCGCAGCCAAAAAGTACGAGTGTTTCGCATACATCTCTCTTCAGCTTCAAACTCCGTTGCGTCCAAAGGTGCGTGTGATCACCACATCAACAGAGGCACCGATCTTTCATTTTCAAGGGTACGGTTATTGATTTGATTGCTTTTATAGGGGTGGGATGTTCCAACGACTGTATCTAAGAGGTTTAAGAGGTTAAAATGGTTTTAGCCTGTTTCCTTTCAGAATTACCATCAAAGTAAGGCGGAATGAAGTAAACGGCAAGCGCGGTTACCATCCACTACGTTTTTACCGGTGAACAGGCGCGGATATAACATAGCGACAACGATTATGGTGACAAAAAATATCTTTGGTGGTACTCTCTAAGATCTTCCTGCGCATTCCGACAAAATCAAGCTTACGGGCGTAAGGTCTCTAGTCGGGAAGATCTCCTAGCAGAATGATGGCAATTCGCATGCAGTTTGTCGGAGAATCCTACACCACCTAACGAGTTGCGCATACATAAGGGTGAGTATCATTCACAGATATGCAACGGTACAATGCATCAAGTGTTCCATAAATATTGCAGTCGAAGCGAAGAGATTGCCGTAAGCAAAAGTGTCGTTCCAAACTGCCGTAAGCCAATTCGTCTAACTTGCTACGTGGGACGAGCAGAACTGACCTAAACGCTATTTAACTATCCAAAAGGAAGGGGATATTGTGTAAATTAGAAATCATGCGAAGGCTCCATGGATCTAAAGAACATCGTGGGGTGTTAGGCTTTGCAACCTTCGCATTTATTCCTTCTGGTAAAGCGTTATTTACATAGGAACTGGTGGGGCTTGAGGAACTTAAATGCTCGCCCGTCCAAGCAAATAGGTTTATGCACTATAGGGCTGAAAAGAACAACTGGACTAGACCAACACCTCGTAAAATCGTTCATCTCGAATGTGCAACATTTCCGGTTAAATCAATTTCCTTTTGCCAGTTTTGGTCGGCCGGAGTCATGTTGGTGCTAACTTGAACTTGGATGTGCGCCACAAATGAAGGCCTACAGGAATTGGGCTGATTATAACGCGGTTTAATCTAGGTAATTTGTGTCCCGGAATTCTGCTAAAAATGGAAGCATTGTGGTAAATCTTCCCTGATACCATGACGTTTGCATAGGCTGGAAACTTTTTGTTTACTGAATTCATGTTGACTGCATAGGGGATGGAGTCTATCACAGTGTGCCTATACGCGAAAATTGTATTATACTGCATGGCGTCAAATGGGTATACATAGAGTTCCTTCTTATTAGGTTAGTCATTGTATGTAAAACTAACAGTGATATCTTTCACGCCAGGCTAGGATTTCTAAAGTTTGTGACACAATAGAAAGTTCGGCTACTCCACCTGCCTGACGGCATCCACCGCTGTCGTGCGATCAAGCTTTTAAGTCGAAGGTTTTAGTTGAGAAACCTGGGCGTACTTTTGTTAGGTCTAAAGACCATGGAAGGGCCTCAGATTACCCAAATCTATGAAACCACCTACCTTCGGGTCAACCCATTTGCCAAGCGACGACGTAAGAGGCTTACCCCTTTTCTCAAAGATACCATATATAAGTGTTCGTGGCATTTCCGTATTCCGTGAAATAACTGAGCTTGAGTCGACTTCTGCCTCTGGGCGTTGCGACCTGCGTCCCGTTGGTGATCTCGCATCTGATGTAGCGGGACGTCGGCTCTGAAGCAGCATGTTTGGCCCATTGGTTACATATAAGCGGCCAATTCTGAGCTATCTGGCACTCTATCTCTAAAAAAACAATTTCGGGCTTAGGTAACGGTTGCTGATTATTTAAGACAGTCGCCTGAACACTGACTGACTGTGGTTACAACCGGTTGGAAGCCTCTGGTCATAATCCAACAGCACATGGTCGCAAGGATTAGAGGCTTTACCACACATCCCGCTCGCCTTCGACCAGCAAGGACACGCGTGGGTGATATGTCTAGTTTATGTGCCAAACTTAACAGCCTTGACGTGCACATTTGCAACTGTTTGGCCATTCTGTTGTGTTGGCGCTGAGGTTAGATGTGGTGAACTCCCATACAGTTTCTGACATCCCATACCTGGTTGATGTAATCGCCATTACCTACCAGTAAGTTCTTGGATGTCGGTCATCATGGAATGCATATATCCACAAAGGTCACGTTCGATTAATTATCCTGGACTCATCGATTGGTGTGAAAAGACTTTATGCTGGGCGAGTTGAGCAAAGCAAGCTGCAATGCAATACGGATATACAAGGAGTGGGGAATACCCAAAACTCTACGGCCAAGGTAATCAAAAAGCTAGGCTAACGTGAGAATGCGGCATTATGAGTTAGCTTAAAACGTGTTGATATTATAGACCTTGGGCTCAGATAGAAAGTCTAGAGTAGACAAAAATGAATGCCATGCCATACATCGCCCACCGCCTTACAAAAGCCAGCACAGCTTTTCCAAAAGCACTCCGAAATACGTTGTATGGGAGGCAGGAAGGCGAGAACGGTATGCGTGGATGTTCCCATATTTACCTGTAACGTCTCTTAGCATGCAATTGAAGAAGTTTTACAAAAAACCTTTCGTAATGTGTCATCCCAAAGCTCACAGACAATGCTCCTCCAGGAAAGTGAAAGCGATAACCATTGATTGCAACAAATGTGCCTTGGGAAGGTAACAAGTAGATTAGAAATCATTCCTACGAAACACTTCGTTGGTTAATATAGTACGCCCTTATCCACCAGACAAACCTGATAGAAGTGGTGTGTACCACCACAATTCCATGAGACTTCAATTTGTCTTCTCACTCAAGGACCTACCAAGTGCACACGCAGATGGTAGTGTAACCCATTCATTCAAAGAAACCTAAAGCTGCTCGTTACTCATCCTCAGCAGAGGCAAATCCACAGCATGGAGCACTTTGGGGTTCGTTTGGCAATTACTATGCAGAATACCCCAGAAACGTCCTGCATTTCAGATTGACGTGACTCACTCATGGCAGATCAGTACTAGAGTACTCCTCAGAGGAATTACTTATGCACGGAGAGCTTACAAGTCGATGCACTCTCCACATAAACCCTGCCGGCGCGAGGCGCTCTTTCTGCGAAGAGGCCCAAATATGTACTCCCCGCGTTGGTGTGTCACAGCTCCGACTGTTCTCGGGGGCGAATTTCGCTAATCCCTATTAATCCTTATTATCATTCTGTCGTGATTGAAATTTATTTGATGATGAGATATTCCGCAGTTATTTTTCTTTGCTGCATTGCACGCTACTTCATTTCATATTGAACTTTCTCTGTTTTGACAGCAGCGCTACACAGACCTAATCTTCGCGCCAAGGTTGAAGAAGAAATTGGGACGCACGGCGGGGCTTTTTGCCACATTTAAATCACCACAATTCTCCGTAGAAAGCAACGTTCAGTGATGAATATGGCTCAAAATATGTGACGCAAAAATATTCTAATATTTGTCTCACCATCAGCGCAGACTATTTGACGGAATTTGGATCGAGGCGATTCAGCTATTTCCCTACCGGTTAAGTTTCACTCAGACGACTGTCACTGGATTATAGGAAAATGACCAGCTACATTACTTAGGTAATAAAAAATTGCAGAATATAACTTATTAGTAACGTAGCGTGGGAAGTAAGTAAACACATGGTTACCACGTAAGCTTCTGGGGCGAGCATTTACAAGGTGGACGTAGTGTCTCCCGCGAAAGGTGCCCGAAATAATTATATGATAATACACCCTTACCCGCAAACTTCCTATCTGCATGCAAAGGCAATTCGGAAGGCTGTTGCCTTGATGTCACATCGCTGGCGGGCAATACGTAAGTCGTCGCTTGGGAAGAAACGTTACAAGCCTGTACCATATTCACAAGTCACATGTATCCAGTATAATTCGTCAGCTGTTCTGGAAACTTCCTAAGTGGAGTGGTTCGGACTATCAGGATGATGCGTTTTATGTAAGCCGACCGACGTGTGTGCACCACTCTGGGATCGGTGCACCTAAATAACAGCAAGGTTTCCCGTCACGTGAGCAGGCAATTTGTATTTAGCACAAAGGTACTTCATTTGCAACGTCCGGCAAAGCCGGCAACCGGAATGTTTCCACTGACACGCAGTTTTTTTCGAGATGGACCGTCAGTGGGCAGTTACGTGTTGCTTCACAGACCCTACATGAAAGTAAAAAAAGATACAAAGCGTAACACCGTCGTGTCACGAGGGCTGCACGCGGCTGGAGAGCATGAAGAAAGCACCATTTTTCCCCTTGAATATACCTCGAAACAGTGTGCACAGTGACGCAAAATTTTAGATCCTTCCGAATGGAGGCATGACGGGCCTACCAGTGCTCAAGGCGTCCGTCATTAGAGAGGTACACAGCTTTTAAGTAGGTTTAAATGGTTGTTTTAACGAACGTGCGAACTTAGATGACTTGTACCATGTGCATTGCGAACATCCAAGACACCGGAAACCATTGTTAGCATGCTGATGCTTCGTACAAGACTCGACTATGTAGGTTATCACCGTCCGTCTGAATGACGGCGACAGCGGTCTCGCAACCGGCTATGGAAGGTTCCCACATCATCTAAACCCATTACGTGTTTCAGGTCTCAGTGAACAGTGGGGGATAACATTCTTGCACGCAATTCCACACCACCTTAGCGGAAACAACTTTTCCGATTCCAACGACTATCGCTCAGAATTGCAGCAGTTGGTTGTAACTGTTTAGCTCATCCACGGGAAAGGTCGTGAAGAAACCTAGGTGATTTTGAAGCGGTCAATGAGCGTAACCAACATACTAGACTTTAGTTGTAGAAAAATTACGCGTCTCACATTCAGTACTCAAACATTGCCGTTTGAATGTGAGACTGGCTAGCATCGTGTGTTTTACGGCCAGGTTACGGTATTCCACAGGGGCTAACACAAATTATGGTGTGCAGATGAGCAATTTGCCCAAAACAGGGGAAATCTATGAGAATAATAACGTTCCTATCTGTCCGGGAGCCCCGGATCCGCTCGGCGCTTGAGGGTAACCTAATTGAAGGTGGACCTGTTCGTACGAGACAGATTTTATCAACAAACTGCATCCAATGTGTCGTTGCAGCAAGCCTTTCGGAAGCATAAGCTTGCGCTTATAACCCCGCGTAAAGGAATGTTGGCCAAGTAGCACCCACATTTCACAAGTGATTGTAAGATGATCCCCCCATCATTGAATGACCCCAAAAAGGCCAGCCGTGGCCATCAACAGGAAAACACAAGTGTAAACCGGTCGGAATGCACGGGACCACAGTACATCTTCAGAGAAACTAAGCCCGTAGAATCAATTATATGCACGTGATCTTGCCCACTCTATTGCGCAAATGTACCAGGCATCATCAAATATCATGATTAGTTAACACGCATCTGTGGATTATTAACCGGTTCTACTATCAGCTCTGCGATCTGGCTACTATTTCGACTGATCAAAATGCAATCAAGCTATTCGAAACAGTGTGACAAGGACAAAGGCGTTTGAGGTACGCTTCCGGTGGACGGATACCTGCTGTGTACTGCAAATGCTGTCTCTGCATACCGGACGTTCTGATCACTCGTTTTAACTTCTATTTGTGTCCTAATGTAACGCGTCAACAACGCTGATACAGAATTCCTAATCCAGACGTCGGTGACGAGTCGATCAGACTTTTCCACTTCATTTCTTTCATACTGGTTGTACTCTCCTTTAGAATTCACTAGCCCAAGAGTATAGCAGTGAGGATCAAAGCTAAAATTTTTCTGTTTTCTATGAAAAATAATCAATCGGGCATTACCGAACTGCGAATGACTGCAGAAAAACGGATACATAAGCTTATGACCACTTAAGTACATGAACAACGAAATGTTTGGTATTACGGAAACGTTCTTTGGTGCTGATTTTTACTCGTGATATATGCCATGGTTGTGATGGCTATGGCCGACAAGACTGCACCAACTTTCCACATGTACAGACTGTAAATATGAGCAACAGCCATGACAGCAGTAGGTATTAGGGTTTCATTGTTGGATATCTGTATTTAAGACAACTTGTCTAGCTGTGTCGGGTAAACGGGCCCGATGTCTTGCGTTGCGAAGAGGGATTAACTATTCAGTCCTCCAAACTTGAAAAGCATCAACAGACGGTTGTAAACTAAATGATATTATTTTGGCTATGGCGTCCTCGAACATCGCAACGCATGACTATCGCCATCACTAACAAGATCCAGAGCCAACTGTGGACATTAATTCGTTCCCCAGTAAATATGTGAAGACGGGAAAATAGTGGTCTACCTATAGTAAACGAACAAATCGAACTCTGACACGGGTCTGATACGACTGGGAGCGGTTGCTTTCGATTTTCAACAAAGCCAAAAGATGTGGCGTTTGTCCAATATCGTTTGAGAAAAGCTACGTAACGAGATAAAACCTCTTATCATGTTGTTGCAATAATCACCTTATCGCGAAACCGCGATGGTGAAACGAAAACAAGAAACCATGAGTTGCCAGCCTCACAATCAACGCTGACACAGCCTGAGTACTTTGAAGTTACAGTCGACAAAATCACTGTGCGCTGCAAATGATTCCCCAGTAAAACGTAACAGAGCTCCTACGCTGTTTTGATTGTTAGAATCAAAAGCAAGTTCAATATAGGATCAGAGCCATTGACTTCATTATAACGTCACCCTAACGTACCTTAATATTTTTGGGACAACAAAGGACGATCTTAGGATCAGGGTGAACTGCGTTTGTATCCCCTTAAGGGCACAGATCTGGAAACTCAAACCGTCACCTGACGAAGCAGGAAATTCTGAATTACACAAACAAACATCTGGGGTGGGGCAGGCATGCAAAATCCATATTGTCATTTAGGGTTTGATTCGAGCCTTAAAACACTGAAAGACAACTATCCTGTGATGTACCAGAGAGGACAGGATAGGACTGTCCAGTTGTATCAACGCCATTATTGTAAAAAACGAAAGGAAGTGGATTTTCAGCGTGATATACAGGTAGACGTTGATAAAATTATCGGAACAGAACCAGTAGTGGATAGGCGAAGATAGCTATTGTCAATCAAGTGAAGACAGTGGGTAGGGGGAAGATATTATGCTAAGGTCTCACAGAAAAACGCTGCGGTTGACCTGAAGTAATCTGATCATAAAGGACGGAGGAAATATTTACACATTTCCGATCATATGATGAGCCATCACAAAGATGAAAGCATGAATCTTTTGAAGTTGTGGGTATTCTCAAAGTTCGAGAAAAGCCGTAAATGTTCGGATGCAGACATAAATCAATCGCTAATATTCAAAATCGGCTCTCGACGAACCTCGATCAAGTCTGAAAGGTGAGACGCAGAGAAGTTGAGAAGAATCAGTGCAGATAAGGTTGACAAGACAAGCTACGGTTATGAGTGGAACTAAAACCGCGACATTCCCTCCTAATAGACCCGTCCGTGTCGCAACATATTCGATAAATCGATCCCGAATATAACGATCGTGCACACAAAGCAAGAGTAGAGGCACGCAAGGGTGGGAAGCACACCAACGACGTGCAACACGAACAAGAAAAGGTTGGAAAAAGCTGTGAAAGCAGTGTAATCGTTGCATTGACGATGAGATGACAAGCAAAATCATGGGTCCCACATACCTGTGACAACAAAGAGAAGGATATGTTGACCTCCACTCTCACAGGTTCGCACACGTGATGTATGACTTCACTGTTAATGGAAACCCCATTATGACGAATGTTGAGACTACTGTGTAACTTGAGTTAGCGCACGCGCGGGAATGATTTAAGGACCACCGGTAAGCATTCACTGCTTTTTTTACTACTACGACGACCATGGGGTTCAACAAGTTGGTATCTTGCTCCAACTACCTAACTTTAACAAGGATCTAGTGCGTAACTGAACCATTGAATTTGCAGTGAGATCCGCAAGAAACGCATTTTCTTGATGCAGCAGGTAATCTAGCCACGCGTTCTACATGCCACCTTACACAAAAGGTGCCTCATCCTGAACAGCATATACTGCCATCTGTCTTTCAGGATGCGTATAACTGACTTCACCAGTGCCCTTTTAAACAAATACATATTCATTTACAAACCAATTTAATTTTAACGACCGAACCTTTCATTTATGGTATTCTTCAACTAAATGGGCCGCACAAAGGTTACCTAATGCTTTAGTCGGAACGATATTCGAGACATCACGGCGTACTCTCCTGAAGGAATACTACCCATAAGAGTGATGAAAGCTGTTAGACAACCCTCGGCCGGTTTAGCCCTTCTTCGGGCTCATCCGGTAGATGTAGTCCCGAGTTTTCCTCGCACCAAACAGAGGAATTGGAGATATTTGCCCCTGCAATGAAAATCCCGCTGGAACGTAGAAAATTTTCATTGACGTTTCGTGACCTCTAACACGTATACAAATGCCAAACTCTGTTCAGATTTCTGTCTGATTTCAGAAATATGAGGCGAAGAAATGTAGCCGCACAAACCAAATTATCGAGCCAATTAATTACCGAGGACAACTGTCACGCTAAGCACCATCACATACCAATAGGAATATCTAAGCTAGCAACACAACAAAGATGTAGACCAGATTATGTGAAAACAGCTGAGATGCGATCACACAGTCACGGAGCTGCTGCGATTAAGCTAGCATGGTGTACTGTTTACTTGACACGAACCATGAGACTCAAGACCGTTGTCTGAACAAAGTAAGCACAACTGCACTAACTGAATTCTGAGCGAACATAACAATCCACATGAATACACTAAACGCCAAAAATGCACAAAGTGTTCAACATTCATATGCACATAGTAGTGAGTCGTATGATTCTACTGGAATCCGAACATATATCCGATCATTCGCCTCGTTGGGCTGCCCAACTGAAAGCCTTCTGTAATGCCATACAATATGTACCTCTGAATTATAGGTGCTGAAAAATACTGAAGTTCGTCCATTCTACGCTTCACCTCGAACCAGATCAAGATGCCCGTGACAGGCTTACAACACAAAAGAGACCTATAGCGCTTTTGAGGCAACATGGTTTGGAAAGGCTGAAGCCTCTGTGGATAGGGAAGTATGTCAGAGTGGTTTTATAATCCCCACTTCTGTTAACTTCATGTCGTTACCTTTAGGTCATTTCCCTGTTTGTTTTGATCGTAATCATCACCAGCTGGTTCAATGTGTTCATAACAAATTTATCGTGGAAAACATGGGCAGTCCTGGAGTCTGTTTGCCGGATGAATATTCAAATCTTGGTGGGAAGGCGCAACCTACCTTCGCGTGCACATGAGTAGCGAACGGCTTATTCTTCCTTTTTAGTGATCCATAGTGTGCAATCTCAGGCATTTACGTTACAACTATCTTCCAGTAGCCAGCTGAAGATTTCAAATCAGTTTGAAAGCTGAGAATACCACACAAACATCTCACCCGGAGTTTTAACCATAGAATATTCCTTCCCCTTTGCCTATTTATTTCCCTCATAAGCCGTTCTTGAAATCCGCATAACCGTACGTACAAACGGCTCAAAACGACCGCTCAGTTTGGAATCCATTTCCAATTTTATTCGATATGAGGAGTTTTGAGCAACTCTACTTGTGTTCGACGCCATTCCATGTGAAAAAAAATTGGCCGGAATTTTCGAATAAATTGATTTTACAAACTCCCACTAAGGTAATTAGGAATCAGCTCCTAGATATAACATCTGGACAGAGGTCAGCAGTCTCAGATTTGCTCACCATGCAGTATAACAGGAAGTTGTGCACGGACATAAGTTGCACTGTTGTACGGGTCATGGAGAGCGCCAGAGATGCCCAGAACACCAGAGGACA
This sequence comes from Opisthorchis viverrini, assembly GCF_000715545.1. Taxonomy (NCBI): domain Eukaryota; kingdom Metazoa; phylum Platyhelminthes; class Trematoda; order Opisthorchiida; family Opisthorchiidae; genus Opisthorchis; species Opisthorchis viverrini. Next base: position 218,712 of record NW_008752139.1, on the reverse strand, counting down.
GACAGGTGTACTGCTAACTGGTCCTCTACGGAATGTATATTCACGACTTTTTCTGTACAAGACTGAATGACAGCACACAACGATTCTGATGCTCTGAACGATGGGTTGGATGAGTGCCGAGAGTGGATAGCCATAGACGTGTCAAGTAGAATCGGCTTACATCATCTTTCAATGTCTTTTAAGTGGCGCACCGGTATGCTGTCGTTCCACTTGGTTAGAGTGAATAGTACGACCCTATGGCTGTCGTATGCGGTCCACCACAACTAGCCGGACCGAGTTGGCGTCTCAGGGTCCCGATGGTTCCGAGTACCTGCAAATAAGCTTTGGGGCTAAGCTCAATTACACTGTTGCGGCAAGACAGTTGTCTACCAGGTGTGAACCGATTCCAGATTTCCACTGTTTAGCACAGCTAAACGTTCCGAGAAATCCGACGACCTGGTTCTGTCAGGACGCAACCAGACATGAAAAAGCACATATACGGGAAAAGAAGTATTCCCAAGGTCGTCATCGGTACCACACGTTCCGGATAGCAGGTGCCTTGGCGGAGCCCACCAAACACGGCTTAGCAACATACCAATAGCGGAGTGGGGCTGAAAGTGGCCACGACCGGCGCGCCACCATTGGCTGTAGAGAACGAACAAGTGAGCGAACATAATTGGCCACTTAGTCATCCTACATATTTACGCAGAAGCTCTCTCTGTATTTTTTGTCCTGACAATACAGCCGTGTCCCGAATTCTGTGTCTTCTCCTTATCGCGTAGTCTGGCAGGATGAGTGCAGGCGTAAGCAATAGACGGCCACCCACGATACAACACTGCCAGGCGGGTGTTCACAATGGTGATCTCATTTGAACAGATGCAGTCCCTCCTCAAACAACAGCACCAACTATTTGGGCTGGCGCAGTTAAAGCTAATCGAGACACTGACCGAAAAATTGTCATTGCAGAAGCCGATTAGCCAGACTATTGAGCCGTCCACTTCAGTGATCGACACGATGCTCAACGCGATTCCTGAATTCCAGTTCGATCCGATCTCATACATTACCTTTGATTCTTGGTTCAACAAGCTTGAAGACTTTTTCAGATTGGATCTGGGAAACAGAGAAGATTCCTGGAAAGCAAGACAGTTGGTCAGGAAAATCGGAGTGGCCGAACATGAACGTTTTACGAGCTACATTTTGCCAAGAAAACCGAGTGAGCTGACTTTCGATGAAACCGTTGCGGTATTATCGTTAATCTTCAGAGAACAGGCTTCGTTGTTCAGCCGCCGGTTTCACTGCATGAATTTGAGCAAAAAGGCTGCTGAAGACTGGGTTACGTACGCGAGCAAAGTCAACAAGGAGTGTGAACGATTCAACCTCTGAAGCATGACAGAGGATGAGTTCAAATGTCTTGTATTTGTGTGCGGGTTGACATCTGAAGACGCAGACATGAGAACAAGAATCCTCAGCAAGATTGAGCAGAACCCAGGCGTCACGTTACAGAATATTACGTCGGAATGCCAGCGCATGGTGAATTTAAAGCGTTATACTGTCATGATACAAGAAAGTGGTCCCAGCAATCCTGTTCATGCTATTCAGAAGCATACTGTCCGTCAGGGTGACAAGAAGCATGCTGGAAATGTAGTGAATGACATTTCGTCAACTTTTGTCCGTTCATAAGACACCGCTGCAGCAGGTGCTCCCGTATTGGACACAAAGAAGATCAGTGTCACGGTGAGAAAAGGCAAGCACCTAAGAGGTATTTTCGAACCAGAACTTCCCATTCAAAGCTTCTTAAGGCTCGCGTTGTTCTGGCCGCTCATCAACGCCCACACGTAAACAGGAGGAAATATGTATCACTGCACATTAACGGTACGCCTATTCGTCTCCAGCTGGACACGGCATCAGACCTCTCCATCATCTCAAAAAGAACGTGCAAACTTCTCTTTAGCCCAGCATTAACCAGAACCAAAAAAGTTGCGCGCAGTGCATACGGCAGTCTACTGAAGCTCTCTGGTGAGTTCAGTTGTTTCATTACTTTCGACGACATCATTGTTAGTGGCATTTGTCATGTTTCCGATCTTTCTGGTTCGGATTTAATAGGATTAGTTTTTATCAACAAGCTACACCTCTTGGACAGGCCACTCAATAATGTATGTTACAAAAAAAGGCGACGAAACCGGATATATTCAAAAGGACTCAGAACGTCGCAGTCTGTGCACTAAGTCCTTGTCTTACCACCCTCAATCAAATGGTCAAGCCAGAAGATCTGTGCGTTTCTTTAAACGATCTGTGTTGAGGGTAGGGACCGAAGGACAACAACACACCTTGCACGATAGGCCAGTCGCGGGATTAGCGTTGATGATCTCGGGAGTCTAACAGCTGTTCTCCAGCACGAAACACTTATTGGATCGTGAGTACTCAGTGTTACAAACCCGTACCTGTTGTATCGTGGGTCATCTTAGGATTAATAAATCCAAACAGTTGCTGCTGTTGTCTGAGGAGAGACTGCATCTGTTCAAATGAAATCGCCATTGTGTACATGTGCTTTTTTCATTTCGTGGTGGGTTTTGATAAAGACGAAGCAAGTTTTGAAAGATTTGCAGGGAAGATGTGGTCAGATTCTTGAAAGCCCAAATATTTTGCGATCATTGAGGTTGGTTGGTTGGGCGTACATGCGATTAACCAAATGACCTTCTTGCTCATAACGAGTGATGACCTCAGGACAACAGAGCACACATTTCGAACGCAGGGACTCACAGAAAGGTGCAATTAAACTTCAAAAGATCCATGTGAAACGTGCGCCAAAGAGTATGTAGGCGTCACCTACCTGTCAGAATTTCGTACGATGGAAGACTGAGAGAAGTCAGAGCTGCATTGAGAGCAGGAGAAGTTATCCGTCTCCGTTCTTTGAACCAAGACAGGGATTGTCCGAATGAGCGTTTGCTGCGATCAGGACAGGAATGAGGCCCTAAATTACCCGAGTGAGAGGAAATAAATAAGTGAGGACGATTGTTCCGGGTGATACGATGACACGGTAGTTGAATGTGTGGTGATGAATGAAAGAACCGGAACTGATAACTATGATAGCCCAATTAACAAACCATGGCTTTTGCGAACTTGTACGAAGCGGGGCAACGCTAAGGATGCCACAATAATGTGATATGAACGAACAATCCGCTGTGTCCATTTCGTTGTACATGGAAACCAAATGTGGGAAATGCAGACTCCCAGCCGGACGAAATCCTAGAAAGCCTGGAATCGAATTTCAGTTGATTCCCTACAATATGCACCCACCAAGCTTCTTTTAATTGATGAAAGATGGGCAGATAACTGTACACCACACTGTACACACAGGTGATCAGATATCCAAAGATATTTTAGTGTACCTGATCCAGCAGTCAGCCAAAACACAGGAATAATTGCACATATTTTTCAGGTGGCAAATGAGCACACTGGTGAGTTCTGCGCTGTCCGCTAGTATGACAGCATGACCATCAAAATGTATTGACGCCACATTCATAGCTTTCAAATTGAGATTTCGTTCTTTAAGTGAAGCCAATCTATGCTGCGTCATCAGCAGTGCGCATCTCACGAAACTCCAGAATGTTCATCTTGCGACCCGTCCGGCTAATAGCTTGAACACACGGCCGTTCGGCCACGAGCGGCTGATCAGCAATGTGATTAACTCGAACCTAGGCAGGATGTAGGATATGAGTGAAACAGCTGTACGGCGCTTCTCGGCTTTTCAGCATAGACTGGCTCCCTTTGAAGGACGAAACCTTGATTCGAAAGTCTTCTTACACGACCAGCATTCACGGATTTGTTTGGTACTATTCGTCCCTTTTTCTGCTTGTAAACCATGTAAACAGACCTTTGTTTATAGAACACCAGGGTCTCTATCGCGTGTGCTTACTATGTGTTGGTAACATACTCACGAACTAGCTTATACGGAGATATATTAGAATGAAACTGGCTGTGGTATCCGTTCAAAACACATTGCTATTTATAGAAATGATTCAACTATGTTAAAAAGGGTGGAAGAGGCAAGATATCATTATCCGGACTTTGAAAAACGAGAATACAAATGCGATTTCTCTCGGTCACTGAAGTTTTGCGACTGTGAATAACAAAGCGTGTTTCTGCCCGAAAACGTTATGCACTCAGTCAATAATCATTCACCGGTGCGAGCGGTTTTGACAGGATGACTCGGGCAACCGAGCCAAAGTGACTTCGAATGTTCATAGAAAAACGTGCGAACCAAGTTATTTCTGGCGTATTTAGTCAGTAGTTTCAAATCGACCACAAAGATGTGCGCTAAACTGAGCAGTACCTTGTACTAGCGTAGGATCTGACATTCGGTACTTTCACCTTACAACCCAACAAGGAACCACTTGGTACTCCTTCAATGCGAGTCTGTTAAACAACCCAGAGGGAAGACGATAGCTGGGATATCTCCAGATTGAATAAGCCTAAAGCCATTGACAAGCCACGAGTGGAATCAAACAAGAAATACGGACATACATTCCAAGGTGGCCTCAAGTCGACTACTACATCGGTCATACAATGAATCTCCTACCACTGTATTAGTACTATGTTTACTTGGAGTTCTCCTTTAAGATGTTCACAAAAACTAAACACTCCCAACAGAAGTAAACCTGTCCATAGTCACAAACAAACCGTGTGAATTGTCTCTCCTTGAGGATTTATTCACTGCGTCGCTAACGAGGACATCCACCTCAGTGCCACCTCCTTGAACATCAAGTGGAAGTTGGGCATGAGGTGAGTTGATATCAGCCAATTCTGGATTTGTGAATTTTTCGAGTATTTTTGAGACCCGCGGACTGTGTCGATGAAAGCCGGATCGAAATTGGCGAGAATTGTGAAGTTTGGTCAGACCGTTCTGATAATCACTGACATTTTCCAAACCGATAAGCGACAGAACTGAGGCTCTGTCAGCCGAGCTGGGTACGCGCCGTCTGACCGGACTAGTTTCGGTACTGCCACCGGCAGAACGAACAGAAGAAGGGACGGTTTGAAGTGGGGTGAAGGAGTTCCAGTCGACATTCCGCGGCGGTCCTTTTGTCTCCGGTGAAATGGATAGACAATACCAGTCAGCCAAAACCTCGGTCGACGGCCAGTCGGAAGCGTAGTTATCCGCTGACTAGAAAGAAAACACAACAAAATTACTGAGGATCGACTAATAAGGCAAAACATGACACTGTAAAATAACAAAGGGTTGTCGCTGCGTCAGTCACCAGCACGAAGATTGGAACAGTGGCAACGTGTGCTGGAGATGAGGGTGGGGTTGGAAAATAAAAGCTTGTAACGCGTGAAAAGAAGGCCTATAAGCCTGATGACTGTGCAGAGAGGAACAGCTACATCCATGGAAAACAGATTCATGACTTTGTTCTTCTTATGGCTCATGATGTAATCCCCGTCCCAGAATTTCCACTAGTCTCACTTCGTACTTGGGGACATAGCAGTCGGTAAACTGATTTTGTTTTAAGTTTCTTACAAACTCGGGAACCACATGGTAAGCTCCATAACGGTGGAATTGGCGGTAGACTGTCCAAGAGTTAGCGTCAAATTGAAGAATGGTGTCATATCAGGGAAAGTGGAAAAAATCCACCTCCATTCATTGTGTCGAAAAATGCCCACTGAGGAATTAACGCTCGCGATTGCGTCCAATGCACGAAAATGTTCGAAAAATTGCAACTATTTTACAGAATATGGTAGATTTTTGAAACAGAAAAATTTCCGGTCCTTCGGGTCTCCGCACGGTAGCAGGATTCACACAAGAATATGTCCACCTTAACAGGTGGATTGTTCACGATTTCATCAGTTGTAGCCTGTCATAGGGTTACTCATTCCAGTTTCCTTGAAATCAATCAAGTCTATGCGGATGCATGCTGGGGCACCAGCATTCGAAATTAGAAGGAGCAATATAAAGCCAATGGCCAAATCGCTCGAAAAACATGCTCAGGGCGAATGCAAAACATGTTTGAATAGCATACTATAGCACATCATATAGGTAAGGAACAGGTTCGGTTCAACGAAGAGAACAAACTTAACTGAACTAGATTTTCTGTAACTGAGAACTTATCCATACGGAAGCGAGGCAAGTTCAACGAGAAAACTGCAATCAGAACCTTATGCTTAAACTATACCAATGCGAACTTCAGGTAAGCAATCTTCAGAATGCTATCTAAAAAACCAATCACAAGCGGGTAGTCACAGAAACGGATTTTTATCAACGGACGAAGCATAAAAGCTCGGAGACTTTCCACGGGTTCTACAGTGGTTAGAATGTTAGATCACTGGTTTCTCAAGTTTCGCATTATGAAAACTGATTTCAAAACACGAATATAGTTGAAATGGTCTCTCACATTTTCTGTATTGAAACAAGCAAACACAATAAATAACCTAAAATTTGGAAGACTGCGGTTAGGTGACAGCGTAAGCCAATCGTGAAACTCCGACCGACTCACAGACAAATCCACACTAATAAGAATGGACGCAATAGAAGCATATGAATCTGTATTATTGAGATTAAGCACACACGTTTGTTGTTAACTCATACCATGTATGCTGCTTCCACATCGCTTGTACGAAGTTCTGAGTTTTACGGACGTGTCATTGAATCTAGCACAAATATACCGTTCACTGGACAATTTTTAAAAGTCATTGAAAAACCGGCGTGTGTTTGAGTTTCTTAGAAATCGACAAGCTCATTGCTCAGGACTTTGAGCTTTATAAAGTAGTCATAACGTAAATAGGACGATCACCATTTGGTACTTGGACACGAATTTGAAACCCCATCTCCAGAAGAAACATCGCCAACCTAGAGACATTCCAGTTCTTCTGACGGACGATCTTTGTTGAGGTGTTTTACCGTGGCTACTTGTTTACCTGTTTTAGCTGATATTTACTTCACGGGTTCGTTTTCTGCATGAAGCCGCAATGATGCACTTTGCTAGACATCCAAGTCATTATTATGTAGATTGCTCATAAGCGATGCGCACCAAGGTCAAGCCAGCCAGAGTACGCGAACAAAGAGTCGTTTTAACTGTCTAGCCATTGATGAAATGAAAAAGATTAGATATCTTTTAGTGTGCTAACCGTACAACCAAGTCACACCAAAGATGCGAGCGAAGTTGGTCCCACTTTCCCGGAAAAGTTTGCAAAATAACCAGTAGACTCCAGTACTTTACCGAAAGCGCCGAGGTCTTAATCGATATTTACCTGATTGGTCCCACTTTGTTATGAAAGGTGAAGCATCGGTGTTGAACACTAATGTCATGCTGTCGATGATGATGATGACGATGAAAGGTCACTGAACACCAGCTCAGAAAAAATCCTAGGGGGAAAGTCGTGCACACCTAGGAACAGCCAGAATGACTGGCCTGAAACGATTTCCTGCTGCGATACCTCGAAGTGAGTGGGATGTTGCAAGTTGTCCGCCCTTCAACGTCATATGAGTTCTAGAAACACCAGACAACACAAACTTCATCATCTAAAGATGATATGACACGGCAATTTGCGATTCGCCCTGTCTACCAAATCCATTCATCTCACACATTCAATCCGCGCTTAAAAGTTCCTGAGGTATTCGTTCCGGTTTGCTACGGGCTGCTTTATCATACCAATTTGCAGCGTACCACGAGTACGAGTAAATGGGTATGTGAAAAGCAGGCAAACCGATAAACGAATGTTCTGTGAAGCAGAAAAGAAGATGAACGGTAAGTCGATGGTTACGGGAGTTTCCGTAAACAGGTAAACCGGAGGGACGACGTTGGAGTTTGAAAGGCAGCGTCCGACACGGCCACCCGATGCCCATCGGCTCATTTTATCAGAGAAGCAAACCGGAATTTCTCGACGTCCAAGGACAGTGGCTGGAATGATCAATAGATGGAACTTTCAGGATTGACGGCTCGGGTGACCACATCGTACTTTGAAACACTAAGATCGTTTCATCCATGCGACCAATGCAGAATGGAGGGGTAATTAGTGAGATGTTAACATTCCATTCAGTTTCGTCAGCCGCCACGTAAAGCACACACCAGCTGTAGCAAAACAGCCTAGTAACAAGATGCCAGCATGACGAGTAGAGTTTCAGTGAAGGATGAAGGAGGGGGGTAAGTTGCGAGGTAAACAGAACCCTGAGCAGACTCTTTCTGAGCAAATAAGTTTAGTCCAGGTTCTGTAAGATAATTTTCAACGCCAACCGCGCAACTTGTCACAAGTGAACACTTCGTTGTCGAAGACGGTAGGTCACATCTTTCACTTGGCAGCAATCGACTTCATTGTAACACCAGGATATATGCAGGCAATCAGTGTGAAAGATACTACTATGTTCTGCCAGTGTGCGAGCAATCGCATTTCCAAGTGTACTTGTAGATTCCGGAGAACGGACAGAGCAGGTTCACATAAAGTACGTAGATGACATCAATCTAAGTTCGGTAGCTGAGTGGGTCCAGTCAATCGCAGTTGTCAACTCGGACTCTGCATAGTGCTGGTCCCTGGTGTGATAAGATCTTACGTGGGAGAGTTTAATTTAGTGATATGGTGTGGAACCGCAAATTAATCTAGGTCGAACTAATGGACTCAGGCCTGTGTTGGGTAACCTCGGTTTAATGAAGAAGCTGAGCAAAATATCGGAATGTACCACTCGCTTCTGTGGACCTACCAATGAGTGACTTACACGCACATTTTGGTCAATAGTACACGTTGAAAAATTATGGCAGAAATGTGGTGGCTTTAAATTCGGATATATGCTTGGTGCTCACCACAAGTCCAGAGCCCACAACAATCATAGGCACAATTACCGTTTACCCTATTGACGCGTACCTACAGAATTTATAGAAGTATCGGTCGTGTGCTGAACCAGCATGGCAAACATATCGATCCTGGTTGGCCTTGAAAAGTCCGTGAATGCAACTGGGTCACATGTATCAGACCTAGAACAAAGTGGACGCGATCGCAGCCGCACATGTTTAAGAGACCACTTCGAAGACAAGCTGGAACACGTGACAGAGCAATAACCTACCCCTTTTGGTTGTTCCGTTATTGGTTCATGATCTAGAGACTCGAAAAAGACCTTGTCATTCGGTGGCCAGGTCCGAGGAAGACAACACTTGTGCATGAAACCCAGGCCTGCAGTACGTCCACAACGGCATTCGGGATGTTCGTTCACCCGTGAAATGGCAAATTCAGCTTGACCCTTTCCTTGAGGACCGAGAACCTGCATGAACTTCACACCCGACAGTCGACTCGATTGTATATGGTTGGTGTTGTTAGGCGTTGTCCCAAACTGCCTTTTCAGCATAGTCGCTGTATCAAGACGAGACGTGGGAGCAGCCTGATAGGACGTTAAAAACAAAGGGCTTTGGTGAATGAATTGCACAAAGAAAGCATCTCGAAAAATGATTCGAACCGAGATATAGGATAATAAAAACCCACACCATACAATATGTATAAAAAGATGGGATCATTTCCATATGTACCACAATGATGGGAACATTTTGCATAGTTGGCATCAAGGTACTGGGTTTTTTGAATGAGTACTGATGAAAATAAGTGCTTGCCAAACAACCTTCGTCGGATGTCCTCAAAGCTTGGTACAGATGGAGGGCTTGCGAGAACAGGTTCGGGAATCTGGGATTCGGGTAGTGCAATGTGCTGTTAAATCCGTAGTACTGACATCAGCTAGCTACTTCTTCGCTGTTCGTCAGAAAGTTGCCGGTTCTCACCTGTGGCTCCAAAAGTAGTAATGGAGAGTGAGCTACATCAATTGAGGGGAGCCGATTAAGGCGGTATCCCAGTACACGAAACCGTAAAATGTTAAGAAAGGAGGCGATATCGAAGGAAGAGGCCCACCTGGACAACCAGATGGAGCGATCGAGTCTTGTGATGACCAATGGGCTTCCGCTGTAGTGCTACATTTCGGGTCGTCGGTTACACACGACAGAACAAAAGATTGGAGCTATTTCATTTCAATGTCCTCGCCTCTCGCACACTATACAGATAAGCCTCAGGAACAGCGATGAATGAATCGGGAAGAAAGGAAGCTTCTCTGGTATTTTTAACCCACAGTAAGGAACGCTTACATCACAGTGTTCTCAGAAAGCTAGGGTAAATCAGTAAGCATGTCCTTAAAGATGACTGAATTAAAATTACCTCTGTTGGAAGCGAGTGATAGCAGTGCCAGCAAGAAGTTGTATCATTTTCCAGTCCAAATGCTCTTATTTTTAACGAAACCTGTAACTCTGACGATCATACCAACCCATCTCAAGGGACACTATCTACCAGCACGTCGGTCTGTAGCAGCTCATCAGCCACAAATGCCTTAATCGGGGGCGAAAAGAAAAAATCGTTCAGCTGTGGCACCCTTTCGGTGTCTGACTGCCATTCCACCAGAAGGGCTGGGATACTGTCAGGTTGCCCAAGCCTAGACAGGGGAAGTCGACAGGCAGAGGTTGGGTTCGAACCATGGACTTTCCTGCCAGTAAATTCGCGCTCTTGCCACTGAGCTATCTCGCCCAGGTGGAGTGAACAGTGACCCTGGTGAACAATATATGCTCAGACAAAGACCACCAGGCGCTTCCAACAGCATGTTGTCCACCCCGTACAGTTTACGATGAAAGAACTCGTTTCCATCAACCATTTACAACACAACGGATGTCGCTACATGTTACGGCAAACAGGATCTATCCACACTGACTTATGTAAAGCTTCCGGCCAAATAGACTGCAATGTGTCGCGAAGTACAACTATAACTATATACATCAAGCCAGACGAATTCAAATGAATATAAGCTAAAATTCCTCTAGTAACACCCAGCCCCCTGCGGACAATGACCAGATTCGTGATGGGCCTAGTCGGCGTTGAAATGATGGTTTTCTAGGTTCACACGATTGACTATCATTAGAACTAGGAAATTTGGTCATTAAGGCGGTCCAAATATTCGCATTACTCGAATATCTTGTTATTAAAACAAGAAGTGTCCATTCAAATACAGGACGTCTTGTAAAATGTATCCAGATGCAACATCCGAACCAAGGTTTGGGTCTACCACCTGACCCCCTTCTCACCTTGCAGTTCAGCCCTGTTTGAGTAATACTCACCGTGTATCTGCAAGATCACAGAGCGGTGGGCCGGGTACGTGCTCTGCAAAACAAGCTGCGCGGATTGATGCTCTTACTAGCTACAAAAATCAGGCGACTAGCAGAGGGCTTAGTTGGCTTATGGTATGGACGGAAATGGGTGTACGGTGGATAACCACTGATGGGGCACGAGAGTAGTATGTTTTCTCGCAAATCCGCTTCGCGTCTCTTGAAAAGTGAGATCTATTAAGAAATTTGCTTGCATTTGAGCAACAGTTGATGGATATCCGGGAAAGTTCAGGAAGACCCGTTCAAGGAGAAGATGGATATTCAGTTTTTGTAAACAAGATGCATGTGAGAGTTCTGCTTCCTGTCCAATAGTCTGTAACTGTCCAGTTGGCGTTTTCTAATGAGCCACTCCGCAGCGAAGGCTTTCTTCCATTCACTGGTAGTGATCCAAACGGACAATCTTATTCCACATCGCAGAGTCGCCTTATTTTCATGCATATGACAACTGCTGTTGGGTAACAAAAACACCAAGTGCCACACATCAGACTCGCACAGGGTGACCTGGAAACCACTTGACGTACATTTTAAGGAGTACTGTTACTTTAACACCATTGTGTATGCAATGATCCCGTGTAGCACCGCACTCTCAGAAACATATAGGGCTTTGCACGAAACAGTGCTGTGATTAGTACCTTACAGTGAAGTTGTTATTACGAAACTTTCGAAAATGAATTCGTGGCAGGTGACCAGATGCTAGACGACAAACACTAACCTTTGAGTCATGGAATTTCTTCAAAGAACCATACTGAAGCGTGCCAAGGAAGCAAACACCTTGCAACCGCCCAGATAAATCGTAGGCAGTGAGTTCCACACATAGACATTCGCTGTCACGAAGGCTGCATTCTGAAAACAACTGAGACGGAAGGGGGAGTCAATGGTGGAATCTACTTTCGCCGAAACTAACGGGAACATGTGGGAGGAGATAGATGACTTACACCTAACCTATAATGATCCAATATATATTCGAACTAGACATATCATCGCCTGATGTCAAGACTGTTTAGCTGACACCGAGGTTCCAGTCTGCGCACGGTGTGAGGTGTTGAACCCCGAAGGACCGAAGGCCCGATTCGGGTTCAAACAGGTCATAAGGTTAACGGAAACTGATGGACTGCATCTACTTCATGGGCCCAAGGAAGGGCAAAACGGGTCGTGGGATGCCGGAGGGCTTTCAGCAACCTTATGAGTACTTCCTCATCAAGAAAACATAAGACTCCTGTTGTTATGCCTGGACTAGTGAACGAATTCAATGTCGGCGGAAAAATCGTATCATTGAGGGGTTGTTGGGGGACTTCCCGTAGATTTGATACCACCAACGTCTTAAAAACGTCCAAGTGAATCTTCAGTAGTCAGTGGTTAAACTGAAAAGGGTTTGGACACCACTCCTCGCACAAAAGCGCATTCACAATCAGCGGCTCTTGAAGTGGACAAATCATCTTAAGTGCTAAGATGCCTTGTGTCTATGTCCCAACTTGTGCGATCCCTTGTTCCCCCAGTGTAATTTACTTTACCTATCAAAGCGAAGCATCGGATTTGGACGTCGTGACAATGAAATAGACAAAAATGGTGGACTGGCGGTCGACGAACTGTCCGTTGGGACAGTCACCCATGATAAAACTCGAACAAATATGAAACATCGACTGACCAGAGGAAGTGTCCAAGCTCACCTAATCAGGACTCATTAGTTCAGGCTCAACGTCTCTTACGTAGCTACCAGAAGTTTTCCCTCATGGTAACTGAGAGATCTGAACCTGATGACGAAAGGTGACCGGTATCGTGATTCAACAAACCAACGAAGGTCACCTGTTGGCTGAAAATATGCTCACCAGGTCGACATGTCACAATACTCCGCCGACAACAGGCCAATATTCTCTACTCGTGTTGAAGCTCTCAGCAGAACATGTTAGGTAACGTGGTGGCAAAGGCAGACAAAATAACTGCATCGTATTCGTGTCAAATTTCAACTTACCTCACTGTAGTTGTCTACACTGAAGAACAGGTTGGGATAGACAACCTCCTCGCGAGTACCCTTGCTGTCCATTCGCCGACGGCTGGGCGAAGCATATACGGTCTACGTAGGTGTGAATACAGAATATCCGATGCAAGTAACCGTAATGAGCAAGGGAACACTCACTTATAAACGTGAGATTGAAGCAGGCGCTAAAGGGTGCTAAACTGGACTATGACAGCATCTCTTAGGTAGTAACTTTAATTGTCTTCTGGAGAGATGCGAACTGAATGATTTGTCATTTGTTGGTAAAAGAATATTGAATCATACCTTTAGAAGAACCAGTTTAGTGTCATAAACCGGCTACTCACTATTCCCCCAAACGAGTTTATCCCAGAGAATCGAGCTCTGTGTATATTCCTCAATAAGGCTGAGAAGCACTTAGCAGATATCCTTGTCACCGCCTCAACGAAATTCGGGTGTGCAATATCCCTGGCGTTTTTCACTGCCCCACGGAGGCGTACGAAGCCACACTTTTCGATAATTCAGAGAAATCTGCCTTAAAGAGGTATGATAACATGTCCAACAACAACCGAAGGGTGAGGGCACGTCCCTATTCATTGAAATTTCCACCAACGGATGATACCCCAAGGCCTGCAACCAGCCATCAAACACTATCGTCATAGCTATTCGCGCAAGGGATGACAAGTGTTCATTAGGTGGCTTGGCTGATCTTATTTTGTGATGTCTTGACGAACCGAGAAAATATAGTTCGGTACCGTGACAGTGATATAAGGGATAAACAGTTGTATGTGGAGTCGATCAGAACAACGAAGGCAGCCAAGGAACCAGTCAATTGAGAGGAAATCGGGCCACAACGCAAGAAAATCTAGAATGAATCTAGCAATCAACTAGAGAACCGAAACCATCAGTAGCCAATCATGCTAGAGATACAGGTTGCCCTCAGTTAAACTAAATAAACACGGGCACGAAGGCACTAGCGCGCTGACTGTTTCCTCCAATGATAACGGAACGTCTGTGTAAATCCATTGTAGAGCACTAGCACTAGCAGCGTCCTTGTCCAGTTATCGCTTGTGGGAACAATCCTCAAGGGATTTCCTTTATAAGGAAACTGTTTACCTAGAGGCCAAGTATGGCGAAGAACGGCTGTACTGGTTTCTCACTGCTCTGTTGGGACAGTTGTAGACGGAACGTGGTAGTATTCCATTCGCACAATCACAGGATGCAAATTTCCCTCATAACAGCGAAACATTTAGTTTTGGAGTAGACGCTCTTTAGGTCAACTAGTGATCGCCCCTTCATGAAGTTGGCGCCGTGTCTATCGGATTAGTCAACCAGTGGCGCCCCTTATATACCGAACACACCGAATGCATTTGGATAAGCTGGGTGATAAGAACGGCTGGCGCTCAGCAGTATGGGTATGTCTGTCTTCGGCCAACTGTTTTTTCGCCCCGGGTATTCCATCTGCATAGGAACCGACGGCAATTGATCACTCGTGTTAGTGAGTCATCTTTAAATGGATTTGCTCACATGTAGGCTTGTCTTCGGAATGCAGACGAAGGAGTTTCGAGCCAAATTTGAGGGTAAGTTCAAAGTGTTACGTCACATGTGGTGAAGGATCGCAAAGTCCAAAGTATATTAAGAGCGTGTGAGAAAACGATTCGGTGAAAAACAACACCGAAAACAACAAAAACATCAAAACCAGAGAGCGTCGAGATAGACGGGCAATCAGAATAAAGATAAGGCGAACAAACAGCAGACACGTACCTCAGAGAACTTTTTCAAAATCTGTATTTCTTGTGGACCCGTTCGTGTGCATACAGCTACCGTAGCCACATAGATGAACTAGACCGAAAAAGCAAAGAAGACACAACAAAAGCTTGAAACATAACCCCACATAGGTTAGACGTTTTATGTGGTCAGTTGGTCACACCAACAGATCAAAAGGTGCACCAAATGATTTGCGACTGTTCATAAAATCTCACAGTAACGAAGATCGAAAAGTCAAGGTTCTCCATTTATATCACCAAAGTATTGTGAAAGCCTGTCATGATAGTTCCACAAACTGTTGAAAGTGCACAAAACAGAATGAGTGAACGATCCAGTCGTAGCACTCCTTTGAGGCCTAGTTGCCATGCCCCTCCGCACCGAAGGAATTACGAGGGCCGAGATGCTGCCAGGATGCCCAAGCCTAGACCGAATCTGTCGGGTTCGAACCACGGACCTTCTGATCAGTAATTTCGTGCCTTAACCAATGAACCATCTTGAGCTGACGAAGTGTTAATCGTGTCTGACTAAAGTAGAACAGTAAGTCAGCGAGTCCCACCAAACTCCTGAGGTAGTTCGAAGCTTAAAACATCATTTCATGAAGGTAGGCTCGAAGCCTGAGTCATCGAGATTGCTCCTGCACATAATTAGGCAAAACTTCAGTTATTGCGGGCTTCTTTGGATTGCAAGTCTGTTATAAACCTAAAGGATGTCATGATTGGGCAATTCATCTGTAGGATTGTTCGCAAAAATCTACTTGACTACCATTCCACGCGGCTCATAATCTGAACATTCATCTCAATTGTTATTAGGAAATATGGATTACTGGACCTTGCGCGTGGCTTACCAGTCATAGAACCTGTGGTTATTGTCAGGATCAAAGAACGCAAGTGATATACGGTTCTTACAGCTGACAATGATGATGACGACGATGAGAGTAGTTCGCAAAATGCATCAGTATGGGTTTATATAAAGAAAGAATAAACCAGACCCTAAAGTGTGAAGTTGAACGGAATTTATGGACTCGGTGTCTAGTCTAATGCCTACTGGAACGATCTGGATAAAGGGAGGCCAGCTGAAAAGAACCATGTTTGCTGCCATAAGGTATGTCAGTACCATTGAGTAGTCACAAGACACCCAAGTCCAAGCACTATCGCATACAGTGAGGTATTGGAATTCGTTGTTCGAAAGCTCGGGGACTGTTTGACCGAAAATGACGATTTAATTGAGGTGAAGTACCGCAGCGATATTGCTCAGAAATCATACTCCGAACTCGGAAGTGCCACAGTATGGTCAGCAGCAATGATTGATATATTGGTCCGGCTTGACTGCCCGCATACACCCCCCCCCCAGAAAGTCTGATTATAG